>NC_086446.1:172250934-172415934 GCF_028390025.1 Pseudophryne corroboree
CCTTCCAACTCCCTACTAATGTATCTGAGCCGGCAGTAGCAGCCTTATATTAGTGCTTCGTGTGACTCGCAGTATTCCTTCCAACTCCCTACTAATGTAGCTGAGCCAGCAGTAGTAGCCTTATATTAGTGCTTGCTGTGTCTCGCCGTATTCCTTCCAACTCCCTACTAATGTATCTGAGCCGGCAGTAGTAGCCTTATATTAGTGCTTGCCGTGTCTCGCAGTATTCCTTCCAACTCCCTACTAATGTATCTGAGCCGGCAATAGTAGCCTTATATTAGTGCTTTGTGTGACTCGCCGTATTCCTTCCAACTCCATACTTATATATCTGAACCGTCAGTAGTAGCCTTATATTAGTGCTTGGTGTGACTCGCCGTATTCCTTCCAGCTCCCTACTAATGTATCTGAGGTGGCAGTAGTAGCCTTATATTAGTGCTTGCCGTGTCTCGTAGTATTCCTTCCAACTCCCTACTAATGCATCTGAGCCGGCAGTAGTAGCCTTATATTAGTGCTAGTGTGTCTCGCAGTATTCCTTCCGGCTCCCTACTAATGTTTCTGAGTCGGCAGAAGTAGCCTTATTTTAGTGCTTGCCGTGTCTCGCAGTATTCCTTCCGGCTCCCTCCTAATGTATCTGAGCCGGGAGTAGTAGCCTTATATTAGTGCTTGCCGTGTCTCGTAGTATTCCTTTTTAGCTCCCTACTAATGTATCTGTGCCGGCAGTAGCAGCCTTACATTAGTGCTTGTTGTGTCTCACAGTATTCCTTCCAGCTTTCTACTAATGTATCTGAGCAGGCAGTAGCAGCCTTATATTAGTGCTTGGTGTGACTCGCCGTATTCCTTCCAGCTCCCTACTAAAGTATCGGAGCCGGCAGTAGCAGCCTTATATTAGTGCTTGCCGTGTCTCACAGTATTCCTTCCAGCTCCCTACTAATGTACCTGAGCCGGCAGTAGTAGCCTTATATTAGTGCTTGCCGCGTCTCGCAGTATTCCTTCCAACTCCCTACTAATGTATCTGAGCCGGCAGTAGTAGCCTTATATTAGTGCTTGTTGTGTCTCGCAGTATTCCTTCCAACTCCCTACTAATGTATCTGAGCCGGCTGTAGCAGCCTTATATCAGTGCTTGTTGTGTCTCGCAGTATTCCTTGCAGCTCCCTACTAATGTATCTGAGCCGGCAGTAGCAGCCTTATATTAGTGCTTGGTGTGTCTCGCAGTATTCCTTCCAACTCCCTACTTATGTATCTGAGCCGGCAGTAGCAGCCTTATATTAGTGCTTGGTGTGTCTCGCAGTATTCCTTCCAGCTCCCTACTAATGTATCTGAGCCGGCAATAGCAGCCTTATATTAGTGCTTGCCGTGTCTCACAGTATTCCTTCCAGCTCCCTACTAATGTATCTGAGCCGGCAGTAGTAGCCTTATGTTAGTGCTAGGTGTGACTCGCAGTATTCCTTCCAACTCCCTACTAATGTATCTGAGCCGGCAATAGTAGCCTTATATTAGTGCTTGGTGTGACTCGCCGTATTCCTTCCAACTCCCTACTTATATATCTGAGCCGGCAGTAGTAGCCTTATATTAGTGCTTGGTGTGACTCGCCGTATTCCTTCCAGCTCCCTACTAATGTATCTGAGGTGGCAGTAGTAGCCTTATATTAGTGCTTGCCGTGTCTCGCAGTATTCCTTCCAACTCCCTACTAATGCATCTGAGCCGGCTGTAGTAGCCTTATATTAGTGCTAGTGTGTCTCGCAGTATTCCTTCCGGCTCCCTACTAATGTTTCTGAGTCGGCAGAAGTAGCTTTATTTTAGTGCTTGCCGTGTCTCGCAGTATTCCTTCCGGCTCCCTACTAATGTATCTGAGCCGGCAGTAGTAGCCTTATATAAGTGCTTGCCGTGTCTCGCTGTATTCCTTCCAACTCCGTACTAAATTATCTGAGCCGGCAGTAGTAGCCTTCTATTAGTGCTTGGTGTGACTCGCCGTATTCCTTGCAGCTCCCTACTAATGTATCTGAGCCGGCAGTAGCAGCCTTATATTAGTGCTTGGTGTGTCTCGCAGTATTCCTTCCAGCTCCCTACAAATGTATCTGACCCGGCAGTAGCAGCCTTATATTAGTGCTTGCCGTGTCTCACAGTATTCCTTCCAGCTCCCTACTAATGTATCTGAGCCGGCAGTAGTAGCCTTATATTAGTGCTAGGTGTGACTCGCAGTATTTCTTCCAACTCCCTACTAATGTATCTGAGCCGGCAGTAGCAGCCTTATATTAGTGCTTCGTGTGACTCGCAGTATTCCTTCCAACTCCCTACTAATGTAGCTGAGCCGGCAGTAGTAGCCTTATATTAGTGCTTGCTGTGTCTCGCAGTATTCCTTTCAACTCCCTACTAATGTATCTGAGCCGGCAGTAGCAGCCTTATATTAGTGCTTGGTGTGTCTCGCCGTATTCCTTCCAACTCCCTACTAATGTATCTGAGCCGGCAGTAGCAGCCTTATATTAGTGCTTCGTGTGACTCGCAGTATTCCTTCCAACTCCCTACTAATGTAGCTGAGCCAGCAGTAGTAGCCTTATATTAGTGCTTGCTGTGTCTCGCCGTATTCCTTCCAACTCCCTACTAATGTATCTGAGCCGGCAGTAGTAGCCTTATATTAGTGCTTGCCGTGTCTCGCAGTATTCCTTCCAACTCCCTACTAATGTATCTGAGCCGGCAATAGTAGCCTTATATTAGTGCTTTGTGTGACTCGCCATATTCCTTCCAACTCCATACTTATATATCTGAACCGTCAGTAGTAGCCTTATATTAGTGCTTGGTGTGACTCGCCGTATTCCTTCCAGCTCCCTACTAATGTATCTGAGGTGGCAGTAGTAGCCTTATATTAGTGCTTGCCGTGTCTCGTAGTATTCCTTCCAACTCCCTACTAATGCATCTGAGCCGGCAGTAGTAGCCTTATATTAGTGCTAGTGTGTCTCGCAGTATTCCTTCCGGCTCCCTACTAATGTTTCTGAGTCGGCAGAAGTAGCCTTATTTTAGTGCTTGCCGTGTCTCGCAGTATTCCTTCCGGCTCCCTCCTAATGTTTCTGAGCCGGGAGTAGTAGCCTTATATTAGTGCTTGCCGTGTCTCGTAGTATTCCTTTTTAGCTCCCTACTAATGTATCTGTGCCGGCAGTAGCAGCCTTACATTAGTGCTTGTTGTGTCTCACAGTATTCCTTCCAGCTTTCTACTAATGTATCTGAGCAGGCAGTAGCAGCCTTATATTAGTGCTTGGTGTGACTCGCCGTATTCCTTCCAGCTCCCTACTAAAGTATCGGAGCCGGCAGTAGCAGCCTTATATTAGTGCTTGCCGTGTCTCACAGTATTCCTTCCAGCTCCCTACTAATGTACCTGAGCCGGCAGTAGTAGCCTTATATTAGTGCTTGCCGCGTCTCGCAGTATTCCTTCCAACTCCCTACTAATGTATCTGAGCCGGCAGTAGTAGCCTTATATTAGTGCTTGGTGTGACTCGCAGTATTCCTTCCAGCTCCCTACTAATGTATCTGAGCTGGCAGTAGTAGCCTTATATTAGTGCTTGTTGTGTCTCGCAGTATTCCTTCCAACTCCCTACTAATGTATCTGAGCCGGCAGTAGCAGCCTTATATCAGTGCTTGTTGTGTCTCGCAGTATTCCTTCCAACTCCCTACTAATGTACCTGAGCCGTCAGTAGCAGCCTTATATCAGTGCTTGGTGTGTCTCACAGTATTCCTTCCAGCTCCCTACTAATGTATCTGAGCCGGCAGTAGCAACCTTATATTAGTGCTTGCCGTGTCTTGCAGTATTCCTTCCAACTCCCTACTAATGTATCTGAGCCGGCAGTAGCAGCCTTATATTAGTGCTTGCCGTGTCTCGCAGTATTCCTTCCAACTCCCTACTAATGTATCTGAGCCGGCAGTAGTAGCCTTATATTAGTGCTAGGTGTGACTCGCAGTATTTCTTCCAACTCCCTACTAATGTATCTGAGCCGGCAGTAGCAGCCTTATATTAGTGCTTCGTGTGACTCGCAGTATTCCTTCCAACTCCCTACTAATGTAGCTGAGCCGGCAGTAGTAGCCTTATATTAGTGCTTGCTGTGTCTCGCAGTATTCCTTTCAACTCCCTACTAATGTATCTGAGCCGGCAGTAGCAGCCTTATATTAGTGCTTGGTGTGTCTCGCCGTATTCCTTCCAACTCCCTACTAATGTATCTGAGCCGGCAGTAGCAGCCTTATATTAGTGCTTCGTGTGACTCGCAGTATTCCTTCCAACTCCCTACTAATGTAGCTGAGCCAGCAGTAGTAGCCTTATATTATTGCTTGCTGTGTCTCGCCGTATTCCTTCCAACTCCCTACTAATGTATCTGAGCCGGCAGTAGTAGCCTTATATTAGTGCTTGCCGTGTCTCGCAGTATTCCTTCCAACTCCCTACTAATGTATCTGAGCCGGCAATAGTAGCCTTATATTAGTGCTTTGTGTGACTCGCCGTATTCCTTCCAACTCCATACTTATATATCTGAACCGTCAGTAGTAGCCTTATATTAGTGCTTGGTGTGACTCGCCGTATTCCTTCCAGCTCCCTACTAATGTATCTGAGGTGGCAGTAGTAGCCTTATATTAGTGCTTGCCGTGTCTCGTAGTATTCCTTCCAACTCCCTACTAATGCATCTGAGCCGGCAGTAGTAGCCTTATATTAGTGCTAGTGTGTCTCGCAGTATTCCTTCCGGCTCCCTACTAATGTTTCTGAGTCGGCAGAAGTAGCCTTATTTTAGTGCTTGCCGTGTCTCGCAGTATTCCTTCCGGCTCCCTCCTAATGTATCTGAGCCGGGAGTAGTAGCCTTATATTAGTGCTTGCCGTGTCTCGTAGTATTCCTTTTTAGCTCCCTACTAATGTATCTGTGCCGGCAGTAGCAGCCTTACATTAGTGCTTGTTGTGTCTCACAGTATTCCTTCCAGCTTTCTACTAATGTATCTGAGCAGGCAGTAGCAGCCTTATATTAGTGCTTGGTGTGACTCGCCGTATTCCTTTCAGCTCCCTACTAAAGTATCGGAGCCGGCAGTAGCAGCCTTATATTAGTGCTTGCCGTGTCTCACAGTATTCCTTCCAGCTCCCTACTAATGTACCTGAGCCGGCAGTAGTAGCCTTATATTAGTGCTTGCCGCGTCTCGCAGTATTCCTTCCAACTCCCTACTAATGTATCTGAGCCGGCAGTAGTAGCCTTATATTAGTGCTTGGTGTGACTCGCAGTATTCCTTCCAGCTCCCTACTAATGTATCTGAGCTGGCAGTAGTAGCCTTATATTAGTGCTTGTTGTGTCTCGCAGTATTCCTTCCAACTCCCTACTAATGTATCTGAGCCGGCAGTAGCAGCCTTATATCAGTGCTTGTTGTGTCTCGCAGTATTCCTTCCAACTCCCTACTAATGTACCTGAGCCGTCAGTAGCAGCCTTATATCAGTGCTTGGTGTGTCTCACAGTATTCCTTCCAGCTCCCTACTAATGTATCTGAGCCGGCAGTAGCAACCTTATATTAGTGCTTGCCGTGTCTTGCAGTATTCCTTCCAACTCCCTACTAATGTACCTGAGCCGTCAGTAGCAGCCTTATATCAGTGCTTGGTGTGTCTTGCAGTATTCCTTCCAGCTCCCTACTAATGTATCTGAGCCGGCAGTAGCAGCCTTATATTAGTGCTTGCCGTGTCTCGCAGTATTCCTTCCAACTCCCTACTAATGTATCTGAGCCGGCAGTAGTAGCCTTATATTAGTGCTAGGTGTGACTCGCAGTATTTCTTCCAACTCCCTACTAATGTATCTGAGCCGGCAGTAGCAGCCTTATATTAGTGCTTCGTGTGACTCGCAGTATTCCTTCCAACTCCCTACTAATGTAGCTGAGCCGGCAGTAGTAGCCTTATATTAGTGCTTGCTGTGTCTCGCAGTATTCCTTTCAACTCCCTACTAATGTATCTGAGCCGGCAGTAGCAGCCTTATATTAGTGCTTGGTGTGTCTCGCCGTATTCCTTCCAACTCCCTACTAATGTATCTGAGCCGGCAGTAGCAGCCTTATATTAGTGCTTCGTGTGACTCGCAGTATTCCTTCCAACTCCCTACTAATGTAGCTGAGCCAGCAGTAGTAGCCTTATATTAGTGCTTGCTGTGTCTCGCCGTATTCCTTCCAACTCCCTACTAATGTATCTGAGCCGGCAGTAGTAGCCTTATATTAGTGCTTGCCGTGTCTCGCAGTATTCCTTCCAACTCCCTACTAATGTATCTGAGCCGGCAATAGTAGCCTTATATTAGTGCTTTGTGTGACTCGCCGTATTCCTTCCAACTCCATACTTATATATCTGAACCGGCAGTAGTAGCCTTATATTAGTGCTTGGTGTGACTCGCCGTATTCCTTCCAGCTCCCTACTAATGTATCTGAGGTGGCAGTAGTAGCCTTATATTAGTGCTTGCCGTGTCTCGTAGTATTCCTTCCAACTCCCTACTAAAGCATCTGAGTCGGCACTAGTAGCCTTATATTAGTGCTAGTGTGTCTCGCAGTATTCCTTCCGGCTTCCTACTAATGTTTCTGAGTCGGCAGAAGTAGCCTTATTTTAGTGCTTGCCGTGTCTCGCAGTATTCCTTCCAGCTCCCTACTAATGTATCTAAACTGGGAGTAGTAGCCTTATAATAGTGCTTGCCGTGTCTCGTAGTATTCCTTTTTAGCTCCCTACTAATGTATCTGTGCCGGCAGTAGCAGCCTTACATTAGTGCTTGTTGTGTCTCACAGTATTCCTTCCAGCTCCCTACTAATGTATCTGAGCCGGCAGTAGTAGCCTTATATTAGTGCTTGGTGTGACTCGCTGTATTCCTTCCAGCTCCCTACTAATGTATCGAAGCCGGCAGTAGCAGCCTTATATTAGTGCTTGCCGTGTCTCACAGTATTCCTTCCAGCTCCCTACTAATGTATCTGAGCCGGCAGTAGCAGCCTTATATTAGTGCTTGGTGTGTCTCGCAGTATTCCTTCCAGCTCCCTACTAATGTATCTGAGCTGGCAGTAGTAGCCTTATATTAGTGCTTGCCGCGTCTCGCAGTATTCCTTCCAACTCCCTACTAATGTATCTGAGCCGGCAGTAGTAGCCTTATATTAGTGCTTGGTGTGACTTGCAGTATTCCTTCCAGCTCCCTACTAATGTATCTGAGCTGGCAGTAGTAGCCTTATATTAGTGCTTGTTGTGTCTCGCAGTATTCCTTCCAACTCCCTACTAATGTATCTGAGCCGGCTGTAGCAGCCTTATATCAGTGCTTGTTGTGTCTCGCAGTATTCCTTGCAGCTCCCTACTAATGTATCTGAGCCGGCAGTAGCAGCCTTATATTAGTGCTTGGTGTGTCTCGCAGTATTCCTTCCAACTCCCTACTTATGTATCTGAGCCGGCAGTAGCAGCCTTATATTAGTGCTTGGTGTGTCTCGCAGTATTCCTTCCAGCTCCCTACTAATGTATCTGAGCCGGCAGTAGCAGCCTTATATTAGTGCTTGCCGTGTCTCACAGTATTCCTTCCAGCTCCCTACTAATGTATCTGAGCCGGCAGTAGTAGCCTTATGTTAGTGCTAGGTGTGACTCGCAGTATTCCTTCCAACTCCCTACTAATGTATCTGAGCCGGCAATAGTAGCCTTATATTAGTGCTTGGTGTGACTCGCCGTATTCCTTCCAACTCCCTACTTATATATCTGAGCCGGCAGTAGTAGCCTTATATTAGTGCTTGGTGTGACTCGCCGTATTCCTTCCAGCTCCCTACTAATGTATCTGAGGTGGCAGTAGTAGCCTTATATTAGTGCTTGCCGTGTCTCGCAGTATTCCTTCCAACTCCCTACTAATGCATCTGAGCCGGCTGTAGTAGCCTTATATTAGTGCTAGTGTGTCTCGCAGTATTCTTTCCGGCTCCCTACTAATGTTTCTGAGTCGGCAGAAGTAGCCTTATTTTAGTGCTTGCCGTGTCTCGCAGTATTCCTTCCGGCTCCCTACTAATGTATCTGAGACGGGAGTAGTAGCCTTATATTATTGCTTGCCGTGTCTCGTAATATTCCTTTTTAACTCCCTACTAATGTATCTGAGCCGGCAGTAGTAGCCTTATATAAGTGCTTGCCGTGTCTCGCTGTATTCCTTCCAACTCCGTACTAAATTATCTGAGCCGGCAGTAGTAGCCTTCTATTAGTGCTTGGTGTGACTCGCCGTATTCCTTCCAGCTCCCTACTAATGTATCTGAGCCGGCAGTAGCAGCCTTATATTAGTGCTTGGTGTGTCTCGCAGTATTCCTTCCAGCTCCCTACAAATGTATCTGACCCGGCAGTAGCAGCCTTATATTAGTGCTTGCCATGTCTCACAGTATTCCTTCCTGCTCCCTACTAATGTATCTGAGCCGGCAGTAGTAGCCTTATATTAGTGCTAGGTGTGACTCGCAGTATTTCTTCCAACTCCCTACTAATGTATCTGAGCCGGCAGTAGCAGCCTTATATTAGTGCTTCGTGTGACTCGCAGTATTCCTTCCAACTCCCTACTAATGTATCTGAGCCGGCAGTAGTAGCCTTATATTAGTGCTTGCTGTGTCTCGCAGTATTCCTTTCAACTCCCTACTAATGTATCTGAGCCGGCAGTAGCAGCCTTATATTAGTGCTTGGTGTGTCTCGCCGTATTCCTTCCAACTCCCTACTAATGTATCTGAGCCGGCAGTAGCAGCCTTATATTAGTGCTTCGTGTGACTCGCAGTATTCCTTCCAACTCCCTACTAATGTAGCTGAGCCAGCAGTAGTAGCCTTATATTAGTGCTTGCTGTGTCTCGCCGTATTCCTTCCAACTCCCTACTAATGTATCTGAGCCGGCAGTAGTAGCCTTATATTAGTGCTTGCCGTGTCTCGCAGTATTCCTTCCAACTCCCTACTAATGTATCTGAGCCGGCAATAGTAGCCTTATATTAGTGCTTTGTGTGACTCGCCGTATTCCTTCCAACTCCATACTTATATATCTGAACCGTCAGTAGTAGCCTTATATTAGTGCTTGGTGTGACTCGCCGTATTCCTTCCAGCTCCCTACTAATGTATCTGAGGTGGCAGTAGTAGCCTTATATTAGTGCTTGCCGTGTCTCGTAGTATTCCTTCCAACTCCCTACTAATGCATCTGAGCCGGCAGTAGTAGCCTTATATTAGTGCTAGTGTGTCTCGCAGTATTCCTTCCGGCTCCCTACTAATGTTTCTGAGTCGGCAGAAGTAGCCTTATTTTAGTGCTTGCCGTGTCTCGCAGTATTCCTTCCGGCTCCCTCCTAATGTATCTGAGCCGGGAGTAGTAGCCTTATATTAGTGCTTGCCGTGTCTCGTAGTATTCCTTTTTAGCTCCCTACTAATGTATCTGTGCCGGCAGTAGCAGCCTTACATTAGTGCTTGTTGTGTCTCACAGTATTCCTTCCAGCTTTCTACTAATGTATCTGAGCAGGCAGTAGCAGCCTTATATTAGTGCTTGGTGTGACTCGCCGTATTCCTTCCAGCTCCCTACTAAAGTATCGGAGCCGGCAGTAGCAGCCTAATATTAGTGCTTGCCGTGTCTCACAGTATTCCTTCCAGCTCCCTACTAATGTACCTGAGCCGGCAGTAGTAGCCTTATATTAGTGCTTGCCGCGTCTCGCAGTATTCCTTCCAACTCCCTACTAATGTATCTGAGCCGGCAGTAGTAGCCTTATATTAGTGCTTGTTGTGTCTCGCAGTATTCCTTCCAACTCCCTACTAATGTATCTGAGCCGGCTGTAGCAGCCTTATATCAGTGCTTGTTGTGTCTCGCAGTATTCCTTGCAGCTCCCTACTAATGTATCTGAGCCGGCAGTAGTAGCCTTATATTAGTGCTTGGTGTGACTCGCCGTATTCCTTCCAGCTCCCTACTAATGTATCTGAGGTGGCAGTAGTAGCCTTATATTAGTGCTTGCCGTGTCTCGTAGTATTCCTTCCAACTCCCTACTAATGCATCTGAGCCGGCAGTAGTAGCCTTATATTAGTGCTTGGTGTGTCTCGCAGTATTCCTTCCAACTCCCTACTTATGTATCTGAGCCGGCAGTAGCAGCCTTATATTAGTGCTTGGTGTGTCTCGCAGTATTCCTTCCAGCTCCCTACTAATGTATCTGAGCCGGCAGTAGCAGCCTTATATTAGTGCTTGCCGTGTCTCACAGTATTCCTTCCAGCTCCCTACTAATGTATCTGAGCCGGCAGTAGTAGCCTTATGTTAGTGCTAGGTGTGACTCGCAGTATTAATTCCAACTCCCTACTAATGTATCTGAGCCGGCAATAGTAGCCTTATATTAGTGCTTGGTGTGACTCGCCGTATTCCTTCCAACTCCCTACTTATATATCTGAGCCGGCAGTAGTAGCCTTATATTAGTGCTTGGTGTGACTCGCCGTATTCCTTCCAGCTCCCTACTAATGTATCTGAGGTGGCAGTAGTAGCCTTATATTAGTGCTTGCCGTGTCTCGCAGTATTCCTTCCAACTCCCTACTAATGCATCTGAGCCGGCTGTAGTAGCCTTATATTAGTGCTAGTGTGTCTCGCAGTATTCCTTCCGGCTCCCTACTAATGTTTCTGAGTCGGCAGAAGTAGCTTTATTTTAGTGCTTGCCGTGTCTCGCAGTATTCCTTCCGGCTCCCTACTAATGTATCTGAGCCGGCAGTAGTAGCCTTATATAAGTGCTTGCCGTGTCTCGCTGTATTCCTTCCAACTCCGTACTAAATTATCTGAGCCGGCAGTAGTAGCCTTCTATTAGTGCTTGGTGTGACTCGCCGTATTCCTTCCAGCTCCCTACTAATGTATCTGAGCCGGCAGTAGCAGCCTTATATTAGTGCTTGGTGTGTCTCGCAGTATTCCTTCCAGCTCCCTACAAATGTATCTGACCCGGCAGTAGCAGCCTTATATTAGTGCTTGCCGTGTCTCACAGTATTCCTTCCAGCTCCCTACTAATGTATCTGAGCCGGCAGTAGTAGCCTTATATTAGTGCTAGGTGTGACTCGCAGTATTTCTTCCAACTCCCTACTAATGTATCTGAGCCGGCAGTAGTAGCCTTATATTAGTGCTTGCTGTGTCTCGCAGTATTCCTTTCAACTCCCTACTAATGTATCTGAGCCGGCAGTAGCAGCCTTATATTAGTGCTTGGTGTGTCTCGCCGTATTCCTTCCAACTCCCTACTAATGTATCTGAGCCGGCAGTAGCAGCCTTATATTAGTGCTTCGTGTGACTCGCAGTATTCCTTCCAACTCCCTACTAATGTAGCTGAGCCGGCAGTAGTAGCCTTATATTAGTGCTTGCTGTGTCTCGCAGTATTCCTTTCAACTCCCTACTAATGTATCTGAGCCGGCAGTAGCAGCCTTATATTAGTGCTTGGTGTGTCTCGCCGTATTCCTTCCAACTCCCTACTAATGTATCTGAGCCGGCAGTAGCAGCCTTATATTAGTGCTTCGTGTGACTCGCAGTATTCCTTCCAACTCCCTACTAATGTAGCTGAGCCAGCAGTAGTAGCCTTATATTAGTGCTTGCTGTGTCTCGCCGTATTCCTTCCAACTCCCTACTAATGTATCTGAGCCGGCAGTAGTAGCCTTATATTAGTGCTTGCCGTGTCTCGCAGTATTCCTTCCAACTCCCTACTAATGTATCTGAGCCGGCAATAGTAGCCTTATATTAGTGCTTTGTGTGACTCGCCGTATTCCTTCCAACTCCATACTTATATATCTGAACCGTCAGTAGTAGCCTTATATTAGTGCTTGGTGTGACTCGCCGTATTCCTTCCAGCTCCCTACTAATGTATCTGAGGTGGCAGTAGTAGCCTTATATTAGTGCTTGCCGTGTCTCGTAGTATTCCTTCCAACTCCCTACTAATGCATCTGAGCCGGCAGTAGTAGCCTTATATTAGTGCTAGTGTGTCTCGCAGTATTCCTTCCGGCTCCCTACTAATGTTTCTGAGTCGGCAGAAGTAGCCTTATTTTAGTGCTTGCCGTGTCTCGCAGTATTCCTTCCGGCTCCCTCCTAATGTTTCTGAGCCGGGAGTAGTAGCCTTATATTAGTGCTTGCCGTGTCTCGTAGTATTCCTTTTTAGCTCCCTACTAATGTATCTGTGCCGGCAGTAGCAGCCTTACATTAGTGCTTGTTGTGTCTCACAGTATTCCTTCCAGCTTTCTACTAATGTATCTGAGCAGGCAGTAGCAGCCTTATATTAGTGCTTGCCGTGTCTCACAGTATTCCTTCCAGCTCCCTACTAATGTACCTGAGCCGGCAGTAGTAGCCTTATATTAGTGCTTGCCGCGTCTCGCAGTATTCCTTCCAACTCCCTACTAATGTATCTGAGCCGGCAGTAGTAGCCTTATATTAGTGCTTGGTGTGACTCGCAGTATTCCTTCCAGCTCCCTACTAATGTATCTGAGCTGGCAGTAGTAGCCTTATATTAGTGCTTGTTGTGTCTCGCAGTATTCCTTCCAACTCCCTACTAATGTATCTGAGCCGGCAGTAGCAGCCTTATATCAGTGCTTGTTGTGTCTCGCAGTATTCCTTCCAACTCCCTACTAATGTACCTGAGCCGTCAGTAGCAGCCTTATATCAGTGCTTGGTGTGTCTCACAGTATTCCTTCCAGCTCCCTACTAATGTATCTGAGCCGGCAGTAGCAACCTTATATTAGTGCTTGCCGTGTCTTGCAGTATTCCTTCCAACTCCCTACTAATGTATCTGAGCCGGCAGTAGCAGCCTTATATTAGTGCTTGCCGTGTCTCGCAGTATTCCTTCCAACTCCCTACTAATGTATCTGAGCCGGCAGTAGTAGCCTTATATTAGTGCTAGGTGTGACTCGCAGTATTTCTTCCAACTCCCTACTAATGTATCTGAGCCGGCAGTAGCAGCCTTATATTAGTGCTTCGTGTGACTCGCAGTATTCCTTCCAACTCCCTACTAATGTAGCTGAGCCGGCAGTAGTAGCCTTATATTAGTGCTTGCTGTGTCTCGCAGTATTCCTTTCAACTCCCTACTAATGTTTCTGAGCCGGCAGTAGCAGCCTTATATTAGTGCTTGGTGTGTCTCGCCGTATTCCTTCCAACTCCCTACTAATGTATCTGAGCCGGCAGTAGCAGCCTTATATTAGTGCTTCGTGTGACTCGCAGTATTCCTTCCAACTCCCTACTAATGTAGCTGAGCCAGCAGTAGTAGCCTTATATTAGTGCTTGCTGTGTCTCGCCGTATTCCTTCCAACTCCCTACTAATGTATCTGAGCCGGCAGTAGTAGCCTTATATTAGTGCTTGCCGTGTCTCGCAGTATTCCTTCCAACTCCCTACTAATGTATCTGAGCCGGCAATAGTAGCCTTATATTAGTGCTTTGTGTGACTCGCCGTATTCCTTCCAACTCCATACTTATATATCTGAACCGTCAGTAGTAGCCTTATATTAGTGCTTGGTGTGACTCGCCGTATTCCTTCCAGCTCCCTACTAATGTATCTGAGGTGGCAGTAGTAGCCTTATATTAGTGCTTGCCGTGTCTCGTAGTATTCCTTCCAACTCCCTACTAATGCATCTGAGCCGGCAGTAGTAGCCTTATATTAGTGCTAGTGTGTCTCGCAGTATTCCTTCCGGCTCCCTACTAATGTTTCTGAGTCGGCAGAAGTAGCCTTATTTTAGTGCTTGCCGTGTCTCGCAGTATTCCTTCCGGCTCCCTCCTAATGTATCTGAGCCGGGAGTAGTAGCCTTATATTAGTGCTTGCCGTGTCTCGTAGTATTCCTTTTTAGCTCCCTACTAATGTATCTGTGCCGGCAGTAGCAGCCTTACATTAGTGCTTGTTGTGTCTCACAGTATTCCTTCCAGCTTTCTACTAATGTATCTGAGCAGGCAGTAGCAGCCTTATATTAGTGCTTGGTGTGACTCGCCGTATTCCTTTCAGCTCCCTACTAAAGTATCGGAGCCGGCAGTAGCAGCCTTATATTAGTGCTTGCCGTGTCTCACAGTATTCCTTCCAGCTCCCTACTAATGTACCTGAGCCGGCAGTAGTAGCCTTATATTAGTGCTTGCCGCGTCTCGCAGTATTCCTTCCAACTCCCTACTAATGTATCTGAGCCGGCAGTAGTAGCCTTATATTAGTGCTTGGTGTGACTCGCAGTATTCCTTCCAGCTCCCTACTAATGTATCTGAGCTGGCAGTAGTAGCCTTATATTAGTGCTTGTTGTGTCTCGCAGTATTCCTTCCAACTCCCTACTAATGTATCTGAGCCGGCAGTAGCAGCCTTATATCAGTGCTTATTGTGTCTCGCAGTATTCCTTCCAACTCCCTACTAATGTACCTGAGCCGTCAGTAGCAGCCTTATATCAGTGCTTGGTGTGTCTCACAGTATTCCTTCCAGCTCCCTACTAATGTATCTGAGCCGGCAGTAGCAACCTTATATTAGTGCTTGCCGTGTCTTGCAGTATTCCTTCCAACTCCCTACTAATGTACCTGAGCCGTCAGTAGCAGCCTTATATCAGTGCTTGGTGTGTCTTGCAGTATTCCTTCCAGCTCCCTACTAATGTATCTGAGCCGGCAGTAGCAGCCTTATTTTAGTGCTTGCCGTGTCTCGCAGTATTCCTTCCAACTCCCTACTAATGTATCTGAGCCGGCAGTAGCAGCCTTATATTAGTGCTTCGTGTGACTCGCAGTATTCCTTCCAACTCCCTACTAATGTAGCTGTGCCGGCAGTAGTAGCCTTATATTAGTGCTTGCTGTGTCTCGCAGTATTCCTTTCAACTCCCTACTAATGTATCTGAGCCGGCAGTAGCAGCCTTATATTAGTGCTTGGTGTGTCTCGCCGTATTCCTTCCAACTCCCTACTAATGTATCTGAGCCGGCAGTAGCAGCCTTATATTAGTGCTTCAAGTGACTCGCAGTATTCCTTCCAACTCCCTACTAATGTAGCTGAGCCAGCAGTAGTAGCCTTATATTAGTGCTTGCTGTGTCTCGCCGTATTCCTTCCAACTCCCTACTAATGTATCTGAGCCGGCAGTAGTAGCCTTATATTAGTGCTTGCCGTGTCTCGCAGTATTCCTTCCAACTCCCTACTAATGTATCTGAGCCGGCAATAGTAGCCTTATATTAGTGCTTTGTGTGACTCGCCGTATTCCTTCCAACTCCATACTTATATATCTGAACCGTCAGTAGTAGCCTTATATTAGTGCTTGGTGTGACTCGCCGTATTCCTTCCAACTCCCTACTAATGTATCTGAGCCGGCAGTAGTAGCCTTATATTAGTGCTTGGTGTGACTCGCAATATTCCTTCCAGCTCCCTACCAATGTATCTGAGCCGGCAGTAGTAGCCTTATATTAGTGCTTGTTGTGTCTCCCATAGAGATGAGCGGGTTCGGTTCCTCGGAATCCGAACCCGCCCGAACTTCAGGGTTTTTTACACGGGGCCGAGCAGGCTCGGATCCTCCCGCCTTGCTCGGTTAACCCGAGCGCGCCCGAACGTCATCATCACGCTGTCGGATTCTCGCGAGGCTCGGATTCTATATAAGGAGCCGCGCGTCGCCGCCATTTTTCACACGTGCATTGAGATTCATAGGGAGAGGACGTGGCTGGCGTCCTCTCCGTTTATAGAGATTCGAGAAGAGAGTGAGACAGTCTCACTAGAGAGAGACACAGTAGTAATTTTGGGGAGCATTAGGAGGAGTATTACTACTACTAGTACTTGCTGAAGTGAAGTGATAGATAGTGTGACTGTATTGTATTATCTGACTTGTGGGGGAGACACTGACAGTGGGGAGCAGTTAGAGTCTGAGAGCAGGACTCAGGACTCAGGAGTACATACTACATATAACGTACAGTGCACACTTTTGCTGCCAGAGTGCCACACCAGTATAATATATATTGTGATTGTATGCTTAGGAGTACTACTTGCAAGTTGCTGATAGTGTGACCAGTGACCTGACCACCAGTTTAATAATCACCACCAGTTTAATTAATATATATATATATATATATAATTGTATATAATTAATATATATATAATATTATAATTGTATACCACCTACCCGTGTTTTTTTTTTTTCTTTCTTCTTTATACATACTACTATAGTAGCTTACTGTAGCAGTCTGCGGTGCTGCTGAGCTGACAGTGTCCAGCAGGTCCGTCATCAGTCATTACATAATAAATATATATACCTGTCCGGCTGCAGTACTAGTGATATTATATATACATATATATATATTGATTTCATATCATTATCATCCAGTCTATATTAGCAGCAGACACAGTACGTTAGTCCACGGCTGTAGCTACCTCTGTGTCGGCACTCGGCAGTCCATCCATAATTGTATACCACCTACCCGTGTTTTTTTTTTTTCTTTCTTCTTGATACATACTACTATAGTAGCTTACTGTAGCAGTCTGCGGTGCTGCTGAGCTGACAGTGTCCAGCAGGTCCGTCATCAGTCATCATTACCTAATAAATATATATCTACCTGTCCGGCTGCAGTACTAGTGATATTATATATACATATATATATTGATTTCATATCATTATCATCCAGTCTATATTAGCAGCAGACACAGTACGTTAGTCCACGGCTGTAGCTACCTCTGTGTCGGCACTCGGCAGTCCATCCATAATTGTATACCACCTACCCGTGTTTTTTTTTTTTCTTTCTTCTTGATACATACTACTATAGTAGCTTACTGTAGCAGTCTGCGGTGCTGCTGAGCTGACAGTGTCCAGCAGGTCCGTCATCAGTCATCATTACCTAATAAATATATATCTACCTGTCCGGCTGCAGTACTAGTGATATTATATATACATATATATATTGATTTCATATCATTATCATCCAGTCTATATTAGCAGCAGACACAGTACGGTAGTCCACGGCTGTAGCTACCTCTTTGTCGGCACTCGGCAGTCCATCCATAATTGTATACCACCTACCCGTGGTTTTTTTTTCTTTCTTCTTGATACATACTACTATAGTAGCTTACTGTAGCAGTCTGCGGTGCTGCTGAGCTGACAGTGTCCAGCAGGTCCGTCATCAGTCATCATTACCTAATAAATATATATCTACCTGTCCGGCTGCAGTACTAGTGATATTATATATACATATATATATTGATTTCATATCATTATCATCCAGTCTATATTAGCAGCAGACACAGTACGGTAGTCCACGGCTGTAGCTACCTCTGTGTCGGCACTCGGCAGTCCATCCATAATTGTATACCACCTACCCGTGTTTTTTTTCTTTTTCTTTCTTCTTGATACATACTACTATAGTAGCTTACTGTAGCAGTCTCCGGTGCTGCTGAGCTGACAGTGTCCAGCAGGTCCGTCATCAGTCATCATTACCTAATAAATATATATCTACCTTTCCGGCTGCAGTACTAGTGATATTATATATACATATATATATATTGATTTCATATCATTATCATCCAGTCTATATTAGCAGCAGACACAGTACGGTAGTCCACGGCTGTAGCTACCTCTGTGTCGGCACTCGGCAGTCCATCCATAATTGTATACCACCTACCCGTGGTTTTTTTTTTTTCTTTCTTCTTGATACATACTACTATAGTAGCTTACTGTAGCAGTCTGCGGTGCTGCTGAGCTGACAGTGTCCAGCAGGTCCGTCATCAGTCATCATTACCTAATAAATATATATCTACCTGTCCGGCTGCAGTACTAGTGATATTATATATACATATATATATATTGATTTCATATCATTATCATCCAGTCTATATTAGCAGCAGACACAGTACGGTAGTCCACGGCTGTAGCTACCTCTGTGTCGGCACTCGGCAGTCCATCCATAATTGTATACCACCTACCCGTGTTTTTTTTCTTTTCTTTCTTCTTGATACATACTACTATAGTAGCTTACTGTAGCAGTCTGCGGTGCTGCTGAGCTGACAGTGTCCAGCAGGTCCGTCATCAGTCATCATTACCTAATAAATATATATCTACCTGTCCGGCTGCAGTACTAGTGATATTATATATACATATATATATTGATTTCATATCATTATCATCCAGTCTATATTAGCAGCAGACAGTACGGTAGTCCACGGCTGTAGCTACCTCTGTGTCGGCACTCGGCAGTCCATCCATAAGTATACTAGTATCCATCCATCTCCATTGTTTACCTGAGGTGCCTTTTAGTTGTGCCTATTAAAATATGGGGAACAAAAATGTTGAGGTTCCAAAATTAGGGAAAGATCAAGATCCACTTCCACCTCGTGCTGAAGCTGCTGCCACTAGTCATGGCCGAGACGATGAAATGCCAGCAACGTCGTCTGCCAAGGCCGATGCCCAATGTCATAGTACAGAGCATGTCAAATCCAAAACACCAAATATCAGTAAAAAAAGGACTCCAAAACCTAAAATAAAATTGTCGGAGGAAAAGCGTAAACTTGCCAATATGCCATTTACCACACGGAGTGGCAAGGAACGGCTGAGGCCCTGGCCTATGTTCATGGCTAGTGGTTCAGCTTCACATGAGGATGGAAGCACTCAGCCTCTCGCTAGAAAAATGAAAAGACTCAAGCTGGCAAAAGCAGTAGCACCGCAAAGAACTGTGCGTTCTTCGAAATCCCAAATCAACAAGGAGAGTCCGACTCCAATTGTGTCGGTTGCGATGCCTGACCTTCCCAACACTGGACGTGAAGAGCATGCGCCTTCCACCATTTGCACGCCCCCTGCAAGTGCTGGAAGGAGCACCCGCAGTCCAGTTCCTGATAGTCAGATTGAAGATGTCAGTGTTGAAGTACACCAGGATGAGGAGGATATGGGTGTTGCTGGCGCTGGGGAGAAAATTGACCAGGAGGATTCTGATGGTGAGGTGGTTTGTTTAAGTCAGGCTCCCGGAGAGACACCTGTTGTCAGTGGGAGGAATATGGCCACTGACATGCCTGGTGAAAATACCAAAAAAATCAGCTCTTCGGTGTGGAAGTATTTCAACAGAAATGCGGACAACAGGTGTCAAGCCGTGTGTTGCCTTTGTCAAGCTGTAATAAGTAGGGGTAAGGACGTTAACCACCTCGGAACATCCTCCCTTATACGTCACCTGCAGCGCATTCATAATAAGTCAGTGACAAGTTCAAAAACTTTGGGTGACAGCGGAAGCAGTCCACTGACCAGTAAATACCTTCCTCTTGTAACCAAGCTCACGCAAACCACCCCACCAACTCCCTCAGTGTCAATTTCCTCCTTCCCCAGGAATGCCAATAGTCCTGCAGGCCATGTCACTGGGAATTCTGACGATTCCTCTCCTGCCTGGGATTCCTCCGATGCATCCTTGCGTGTAACGCCTACTGCTGCTGGCGCTGCTGTTGTTGCTGCTGGGAGTCGATGGTCATCCCAGAGGGGAAGTCGTAAGACCACTTTTACTACTTCCACCAAGCAATTGACTGTTCAACAGTCCTTTGCGAGGAAGATGAAATATCACAGCAGTCATCCTACTGCAAAGCGGATAACTGAGGCCTTGGCATCCTGGGTGGTGAGAAACGTGGTTCCGGTCTCCCTCATTACTGCAGAGCCAACTAGAGACTTGTTGGAGGTACTGTGTCCCCGGTACCAAATACCATCTAGGTTCCATTTCTCTAGGCAGGCGATACCGAAAATGTACACAGACCTCAGAAAAAGAGTCACCAGTGTCCTAAAAAATGCAGCTGTAACCAATATCCACTTAACCACGGACATGTGGACAAGTGGAGCAGGGCAGGGTCAGGACTATATGACTGTGACAGCCCACTGGGTAGATGTATGGACTCCCGCCGCAAGAACAGCAGCGGCGGCACCAGTAGCAGCATCTCGCAAACGCCAACTCTTTCCTAGGCAGGCTACGCTTTGTATCACCGGTTTCCAGAATACGCACACAGCTGAAAACCTCTTACGGCAACTGAGGAAGATCATCGCGGAATGGCTTACCCCAAATGGACTCTCCTGTGGATTTGTGGCATCGGACAACGCCAGCAATATTGTGTGTGCATTAAATATGGGCAAATTCCAGCACGTCCCATGTTTTGCACATACCTTGAATTTGGTGGTGCAGAATTTTTAAAAAAACGACAGGGGCTTGCAAGAGATGCTGTCGGTGGCCAGAAGAATTGCGGGACACTTTCGGTGTACAGGCACCACGTACAGAAGACTGGAGCACCACCAAAAACAACTGAACCTGCCCTGCCATCATCTGAAGCAAGAAGTGGTAACGAGGTGGAATTCAACCCTCTATATGCTTCAGAGGTTGGAGGAGCAGCAAAAGGCCGTTCAAGCCTATACAATTGAGCACGATATAGGAGGTGGAATGCACCTGTCTCAAGCGCAGTGGAGAATGATTTCAACGTTGTGCAAGGTTCTGCTGCCCTTTGAACTTGCCACACGTGAAGTCAGTTCATACACTGCCAGCCTGAGTCAGGTCATTCCCCTCATCAGGCTTTTGCAGAAGAAGCTGGAGACATTGAAGGAGGAGCTAACACGGAGCGATTCCGCTAGGCATGTGGGACTTGTGGATGGAGCCCTTAATTCGCTTAACAAGGATTCACGGGTGGTCAATCTGTTGAAATCAGAGCACTACATTTTGGCCACCGTGCTCGATCCTAGATTTAAAGCCTACCTTGGATCTCTCTTTCCGGCAGACACAAGTCTGCTGGGGTTGAAAGACCTGCTGGTGAGAAAATTGTCAAGTCAAGCGGAACGCGACCTGTCAACATCTCCTCCTTCACATTCTCCCGCAACTGGGGGTGCGAGGAAAAGGCTCAAAATTCCGAGCCCACCCGCTGGCGGTGATGCAGGGCAGTCTGGAGCGACTGCTGATGCTGACATCTGGTCCGGACTGAAGGACCTGACAACGATTACGGACATGTCGTCTACTGTCACTGCATATAATTCTCTCCCCATTGAAAGAATGGTGGAGGATTATATGAGTGACCGCATCCAAGTAGGCACGTCACACAGTCCGTACTTATACTGGCAGGAAAAAGAGGCAATTTGGAGGCCCTTGCACAAACTGGCTTTATTCTACCTAAGTTGCCCTCCCACAAGTGTGTACTCCGAAAGAGTGTTTAGTGCCGTCGCTCACCTTGTCAGCAATCGGCGTACGAGGTTACATCCAGAAAATGTGGAGAAGATGATGTTCATTAAAATGAATTATAATCAATTCCTCCGTGGAGACATTGACCAGCAGCAATTGCCTCCACAAAGTACACAGGGAGCTGAGATGGTGGATTCCAGTGGGGACGAATTGATAATCTGTGAGGAGGGGGATGTACACGGTGATATATCGGAGGATGATGATGAGGTGGACATCTTGCCTCTGTAGAGCCAGTTTGTGCAAGGAGAGATTAATTGCTTCTTTTTTGGTGGGGGTCCAAACCATCCCGTCATTTCAGTCACAGTCATGTGGCAGACCCTGTCACTGAAATGATGGGTTGGTTAAAGTGTGCATGTCCTGTTTATACAACATAAGGGTGGGTGGGACTGGGAGGGCCCAAGGACAATTCCATCTTGCACCTCTTTTTTCTTTAATTTTTCTTTGCGTCATGTGCTGTTTGTGGAGTGTTTTTTGGAAGGGCCATCCTGCGTGACACTGCAGTGCCACTCCTAGATGGGCCCGGTGTTTGTGTCGGCCACTAGGGTCGCTTATCTTACTCACACAGCTACCTCATTGCGCCTCTTTTTTTCTTTGCGTCATGTGCTGTTTGTGGAGTGTTTTTTGGAAGGGCCATCCTGCGTGACACTGCAGTGCCACTCCTAGATGGGCCCGGTGTTTGTGTCGGCCACTAGGGTCGCTTATCTTACTCACACAGCTACCTCATTGGGCCTCTTTTTTTCTTTGCGTCATGTGCTGTTTGGGGAGTGTTTTTTGGAAGGGCCATCCTGCGTGACACTGCAGTGCCACTCCTAGATGGGCCCGGTGTTTGTGTCGGCCACTAGGGTCGCTTATCTTACTCACACAGCTACCTCATTGCGCCTCTTTTTTTCTTTGCGTCATGTGCTGTTTGTGGAGTGTTTTTTGGAAGGGCCATCCTGCGTGACACTGCAGTGCCACTCCTAGATGGGCCCGGTGTTTGTGTCGGCCACTAGGGTCGCTTATCTTACTCACACAGCTACCTCATTGCGCCTCTTTTTTTCTTTGCGTCATGTGCTGTTTGGGGAGTGTTTTTTGGAAGGGCCATCCTGCGTGACACTGCAGTGCCACTCCTAGATGGGCCCGGTGTTTGTGTCGGCCACTAGGGTCGCTTATCTTACTCACACAGCTACCTCATTGCGCCTCTTTTTTTCTTTGCGTCATGTGCTGTTTGGGGAGTGTTTTTTGGAAGGGCCATCCTGCGTGACACTGCAGTGCCACTCCTAGATGGGCCCGGTGTTTGTGTCGGCCACTAGGGTCGCTTATCTTACTCACACAGCTACCTCATTGCGCCTCTTTTTTTCTTTGCGTCATGTGCTGTT
The DNA here is from genome assembly GCF_028390025.1 of Pseudophryne corroboree. Classification (NCBI taxonomy): domain Eukaryota; kingdom Metazoa; phylum Chordata; class Amphibia; order Anura; family Myobatrachidae; genus Pseudophryne; species Pseudophryne corroboree. The sequence continues at coordinate 172,273,373 of NC_086446.1, forward strand.
TGTGGAGTGTTTTTTGGAAGGGCCATCCTGCGTGACACTGCAGTGCCACTCCTAGATGGGCCCGCTGTTTGTGTCGGCCACTAGGGTCGCTTATCTTACTCACACAGCTACCTCATTGCGCCTCTTTTTTTCTTTGCGTCATGTGCTGTTTGGGGAGTGTTTTTTGGAAGGGCCATCCTGCGTGACACTGCAGTGCCTCTCCTAGATGGGCCCGGTGTTTGTGTCGGCCACTAGGGTCGCTTATCTTACTCACACAGCTACCTCATTGCGCCTCTTTTTTTCTTTGCGTCATGTGCTGTTTGGGGAGTGTTTTTTGGAAGGGCCATCCTGCGTGACACTGCAGTGCCACTCCTAGATGGGCCCGGTGTTTGTGTCGGCCACTAGGGTCGCTTATCTTACTCACACAGCTACCTCATTGCGCCTCTTTTTTTCTTTGCGTCATGTGCTGTTTGTGGAGTGTTTTTTGGAAGGGCCATCCTGCGTGACACTGCAGTGCCACTCCTAGATGGGCCCGGTGTTTGTGTCGGCCACTAGGGTCGCTTATCTTACTCACACAGCTACCTCATTGCGCCTCTTTTTTTCTTTGCGTCATGTGCTGTTTGGGGAGTGTTTTTTGGAAGGGCCATCCTGCGTGACACTGCAGTGCCACTCCTAGATGGGCCCGGTGTTTGTATCGGCCATTAGGGTCGCTTATCTTACTCACACAGCTACCTCATTGCGCCTCTTTTTTTCTTTGCGTCATGTGCTGTTTGGGGAGTGTTTTTTGGAAGGGCCATCCTGCGTGACACTGCAGTGCCACTCCTAGATGGGCCCGGTGTTTGTGTCGGCCACTAGGGTCGCTTATCTTACTCACACAGCTACCTCATTGCGCCTCTTTTTTTCTTTGCGTCATGTGCTGTTTGGGGAGTGTTTTTTGGAAGGGCCATCCTGCGTGACACTGCAGTGCCACTCCTAGATGGGCCTGGTGTTTGTGTCGGCCACTAGGGTCGCTTATCTTACTCACACAGCTACCTCATTGCGCCTCTTTTTTTCTTTGCGTCATGTGCTGTTTGGGGAGTGTTTTTTGGAAGGGCCATCCTGCGTGACACTGCAGTGCCACTCCTAGATGGGCCAGGTGTTTGTGTCGGCCACTAGGGTCGCTTAGCTTAGTCATCCAGCGACCTCGGTGCAAATTTTAGGACTAAAAATAATTTTGTTTGGTGTGAGGTATTCAGAATAGACTGAAAATGAGTGGAAATTATGGTTTTTGAGGTTAATAATACTTTGGGATCAAAATGACCCCCCAATTCTATGATTTAAGCTGTTTTTTAGGTTTTTTGGAAAAAAACACCCGAATCCAAAACACACCCGAATCCGACAAAAAAAATTCGGTGAGGTTTTGCCAAAACGCGGTCGAACCCAAAACACGGCCGCGGAACCTAACCCAAAACCAAAACACAAAACCCGAAAAATTTCCGGCGCCATCTCTAGTCTCCCAGTATTCCTTGCAGCTCCCTACTAATGTATCTGAGCCGGCAGTAGTAGCCTTATATTAGTGCTTCGTGTGACTCACAGTATTCCTTCCAACTCCCTACTAATGTATCTGAGCCGGCAGTAGCAGACTTATATTAGTGTTTGGTGTGACTCGCCGTATTCCTTCCAGCTCCCTACTAATGTATCGGAGCTGGCAGTAGCAGCCTTATATTAGTGCTTGCCGTGTCTCACAGTATTCCTTCCAGCTCCCTACTAATGTACCTGAGCCGGCAGTAGTAGCCTTATATTAGTGCTTGCCGTGTCTCGCAGTATTCCTTCCAGCTCCCTACTAATGTATCTGAGCCGGCAGTAGTAGCCTTATATTAGTGCTTGTTGTGTCTCGCAGTATTCCTTCCAACTCCCTACTAATGTATCTGAGCCGGCAGTAGCAACCTTATATTAGTGCTTGCCGTGTCTTGCAGTATTCCTTCCAAATCCCTACTAATGTATCTGAGCCGGCAGTAGCAGCCTTATATTAGTGCTTGCTGTGTCTCGCAGTATTCCTTCCAACTCCCTACTAATGTAGCTGAGCCGGCAGTAGTAGCCTTATATTAGTGCTTGCTGTGTCTCGCAGTATTCCTTTCAACTCCCTACTAATGTATCTTAGCCGGCAGTAGCAGCCTTATATTAGTGCTTGGTGTGTCTCGCCGTATTCCTTCCAACTCCCTACTAATGTATCTGAGTCGGCAGTAGCAGCCTTATATTAGTGCTTCGTGTGACTCGCAGTATTCCTTCCAACTCCCTACTAATGTATCTGAGCCGGCAGTAGCAGCCTTATATCAGTGCTTGGTGTGTCTCACAGTATTCCTTCCAGCTCCCTACTAATGTATCTGAGCCGGCAGTAGCAACCTTATATTAGTGCTTGCCGTGTCTTGCAGTATTCCTTCCAAATCCCTACTAATGTATCTGAGCCGGCAGTAGCAGCCTTATATTAGTGCTTGCTGTGTCTCGCAGTATTCCTTCCAACTCCCTACTAATGTAGCTGAGCCGGCAGTAGTAGCCTTATATTAGTGCTTGCTGTGTCTCGCAGTATTCCTTTCAACTCCCTACTAATGTATCTTAGCCGGCAGTAGCAGCCTTATATTAGTGCTTGGTGTGTCTCGCCGTATTCCTTCCAACTCCCTACTAATGTATCTGAGTCGGCAGTAGCAGCCTTATATTAGTGCTTCGTGTGACTCGCAGTATTCCTTCCAACTCCCTACTAATGTAGCTGAGCCAGCAGTAGTAGCCTTATATTAGTGCTTGCTGTGTCTCGCCGTATTCCTTCCAACTCCCTACTAATGTATCTGAGCCGGCAGTAGTAGCCTTATATTAGTGCTTGCCGTGTCTCGCAGTATTCCTTCCAACTCCCTACTAATGAATCTGAGTCGGCAGTAGCAGCCTTATATTAGTGCTTTGTGTGACTCGCCGTATTCCTTCCAACTCCATACTTATATATCTGAACTGGCAGTAGTAGCCTTATATTAGTGCTTGGTGTGTCTCGTAGTATTCCTTCCAACTCCCTACTAATGCATCTGAGCCGGCAGTAGTAGCCTTATATTAGTGCTAGTGTGTCTCGCAGTATTCCTTCCGGCTCCCTACTAATGTTTCTGAGTCGGCAGAAGTAGCCTTATTTTAGTGCTTGCCGTGTCTCGCAGTATTCCTTCCGGCTCACTACTAATGTATCTGAGCCGGGAGTAGTAGCCTTATATTAGTGCTTGCCGTGTCTCGTAGTATTCCTTTTTAGCTCCCTACTAATGTATCTGTGCCGGCAGTAGCAGCCTTACATTAGTGCTTGTTGTGTCTCACAGTATTCCTTCCAGCTCCCTACTAATGTATCTGAGCCGGCAGTAGTAGCCTTATATTAGTGCTTGGTGTGACTCGCCGTATTCCTTCCAGCTCCCTACTAATGTATCGGAGCCGGCTGTAGCAGCCTTATATTAGTGCTTGCCGTGTCTCACAGTATTCCTTCCAGCTCCCTACTAATGTACCTGAGCCGGCAGTAGTAGCCTTATATTAGTGCTTGCCGCGTCTCGCAGTATTCCTTCCAACTCCCTACTAATGTATCTGAGCCGGCAGTAGTAGCCTTATATTAGTGCTTGGTGTGACTCGCAGTATTCCTTCCAGCTCCCTACTAATGTATCTGAGCTGGCAGTAGTAGCCTTATATTAGTGCTTGCCGTGTCTCGCAGTATTCCTTCCAACTCCCTACTAATGTATCTGAGCCGGCAGTAGCAGCCTTATATCAGTGCTTGTTGTGTCTCGCAGCATTCCTTCCAACTCCCTACTAATGTATCTGAGCCGGCAGTAGCAGCCTTATATTAGTGCTTGCCGTGTCTTGCAGTATTCCTTCCAACTCCCTACTAATGTATCTGAGCCGGCAGTAGCAGCATTATATTAGTGCTTGCTGTGACTCACAGTATTCCTTCCAGCTCCCTACTAATGTATCTGAGCCGGCAGTAGTAGCCTTATATTAGTGGTTGGTGTGACTCGCAATATTCCTTCCAGCTCCCTACTAATGTATCTGAGCCGGCAGTAGTAGCCTTATATTAGTGCTTGTTGTGTCTCGCAGTATTCCTTGCAGCTCCCTACTAATGTATCAGAGCCGGCAGTGGCAGCCTTATATTAGTGCTTGGTGTGTCTCGCAGTATTCCTTCCAGCTCCCTACTAATGTATCTGAGCCGGCAGTAGCAGCCTTATATTAGTGCTTGCCGTGTCTCACAGTATTCCTTCCAGCTCCCTACTAATGTATCTGAGCCGGCAGTAGTAGCCTTATATTAGTGCTTGGTGTATCTCGCAGTATTCCTTCCAACTCCCTACTTATGTATCTGAGCCGGCAGTAGCAGCCTTATATTAGTGCTTGGTGTGTCTCGCAGTATTCCTTCCAGCTCCCTACTAATGTATCTGAGCCGGCAGTAGCAGCCTTATATTAGTGCTTGCCGTGTCTCACAGTATTCCTTCCAGCTCCCTACTAATGTATCTGAGCCGGCAGTAGTAGCCTTATGTTAGTGCTAGGTGTGACTCGCAGTATTCCTTCCAACTCCCTACTAATGTATCTGAGCCGGCAATAGTAGCCTTATATTAGTGGTTGGTGTGACTCGCAATATTCCTTCCAGCTCCCTACTAATGTATCTGAGCCGGCAGTAGTAGCCTTATATTAGTGCTTGTTGTGTCTCGCAGTATTCCTTGCAGCTCCCTACTAATGTATCTGAGCCGGCAGTGGCAGCCTTATATTAGTGCTTGGTGTGTCTCGCAGTATTCCTTCCAGCTCCCTACTAATGTATCTGAGCCGGCAGTAGCAGCCTTATATTAGTGCTTGCCGTGTCTCACAGTATTCCTTCCAGCTCCCTACTAATGTATCTGAGCCGGCAGTAGTAGCCTTATATTAGTGCTTGGTGTGTCTCGCAGTATTCCTTCCAACTCCCTACTAATGTATCTGAGCCGGCAGTAGTAGCCTTATGTTAGTGCTAGGTGTGACTCGCAGTATTCCTTCCAACTCCCTACTAATGTATCTGAGCCGGCAATAGTAGCCTTATATTAGTGCTTGTTGTGTCTCGCAGTATTCCTTGCAGCTCCCTACTAATGTATCTGAGCCGGCAGTGGCAGCCTTATATTAGTGCTTGGTGTGTCTCGCAGTATTCCTTGCAGCTCCCTACTAATGTATCTGAGCCGGCAGTAGCAGCCTTATATTAGTGCTTGGTGTGTCTCGCAGTATTCCTTCCAGCTCCCTACTAATGTATCTGAGCCGGCAGTAGCAGCCTTATATTAGTGCTTGCCGTGTCTCACAGTATTCCTTCCAGCTCCCTACTAATGTATCTGAGCCGGCAGTAGTAGCCTTATGTTAGTGCTAGGTGTGACTCGCAGTATTCCTTCCAACTCCCTACTAATGTATCTGAGCCGGCAATAGTAGCCTTATATTAGTGCTTGGTGTGACTCGCCGTATTCCTTCCAACTCCCTACTTATATATCTGAGCCGGCAGTAGTAGCCTTATATTAGTGCTTGGTGTGACTCGCCGTATTCCTTCCAGCTCCCTACTAATGTATCTGAGGTGGCAGTAGTAGCCTTATATTAGTGCTTGCCGTGTCTCGCAGTATTCCTTCCAACTCCCTACTAATGCATCTGAGCCGGCTGTAGTAGCCTTATATTAGTGCTAGTGTGTCTCGCAGTATTCCTTCCGGCTCCCTACTAATGTTTCTGCGTCGGCAGAAGTAGCCTTATTTTAGTGCTTGCCGTGTCTCGCAGTATTCCTTCCGGCTCCCTACTAATGTATCTGAGCCGGGAGTAGTAGCCTTATATTATTGCTTGCCGTGTCTCGTAATATTCCTTTTTAACTCCCTACTAATGTATCTGAGCCGGCAGTAGTAGCCTTATATAAGTGGGCGGGAGTCCATACATCTACCCAGTGGGCTGTCACAGTCATATAGTCCTGATTCTGCCCTGCTCCACTTGTCCACATGTCCGTGGTTAAGTGGACATTGGGTACAGCTGCATTTTTTAGGACACTGGTGACTCTTTTTCTGAGGTCTGTGTACATTTTCGGTATCGCCTGCCTAGAGAAATGGAACCTAGATGGTATTTGGTACCGGGGACACAGTACCTCCAACAAGTCTCTAGTTGCCTCTGCAGTAATGATGGATACCGGAACCACGTTTCTCACCACCCAGGATGCCAAGGCCTCAGTTATCCGCTTTGCAGCAGGATGACTGCTGTGATATTTCATCTTCCTCGCAAAGGACTGTTGGACAGTCAATTGCTTGGTGGAAGTAGTAAAAGTGGTCTTACGACTTCCCCTCTGGGATGACCATCGACTCCCAGCAGCAACAACAGCAGCGCCAGCAGCAGTAGGCGTTACACGCAAGGATGCATCAGAGGAATCCTAGGCAGAATTGCCAGTGACATGGCCTTCAGGACTATTGGCATTCCTGGGGAAGGAGGAAATTGACACTGAGGGAGTTGGTGGGGTGGTTTGCGTGAGCTTGGTTACAAGAGGAGGGGATTTACTGGTCAGTGGACTGCTTCCGCTGTCGCCCAAAGTTTTTGAACTTGTCACTGACTTATTATGAATGCGCTGCAGGTGACGTATAAGGGAGGATGTTCCGAGGTGGTTAACATCCTTACCCCTACTTATTACAGCTTGACAAAGGCAACACACGGCTTGACAAATGTTGTCCGCATTTCTGTTGAAATACTTCCACACCGAAGAGCTGATTTTTTTGGTATTTTCACCAGGCATGTCAATGGCCCTATTCCTCCCACGGACAACAGGTGCCTCCCTGGGTGCCTGACTTAAACAAACCACCTCACCATCAGAATCCTCCTTGTCAATTTCCTCCCCAGCGCCAGCAACACCCATATCCTCATCCTGGTGTACTTCAACACTGACATCTTCAATCTGACTATCAGGAACTGGACTGCGGGTGCTCTTTCCAGCACTTGCAGGGGGCGTGCAAATGGTGGAAGGCGCATGCTCTTCACGTCCAGTGTTGGGAAGGTCAGGCATCGCAACCGACACAATTGGACTCTCCTTGTGGATTTGGGATTTCGAAGAACGCACAGTTCTTTGCTGTGCTTTTGCCAGCTTGAGTCTTTTCTTTTTTCTAGCGAGAGGCTGAGTGCTTCCATCCTCATGTGAAGCTGAACCACTAGCCATGAACATAGGCCAGGGCCTCAGCCGTTCCTTGCCACTCCGTGTGGTAAATGGCATATTGGCAAGTTTACGCTTCTCCGACGACAATTTTATTTTAGATTTTGGAGTCCTTTTTTTACTGATATTTGGTGTTTTGGATTTTACATGCTCTGTACTATGACATTGGGCATCGGCCTTGGCAGACGACGTTGCTGGCATTTAATCGTCTCGGCCATGACTAGTGGCAGCAGCTTCAGCACGAGGTGGAAGTCGATCTTGATCTTTCCCTATTTTTGGAACCTCAACATTTTTGTTCTCCATATTTTAATAGGCACAACTAAAAGGCACCTCAGGTAAACAATGGAGATGGATGGATACTAGTATACTTATGGATGGACGAGCGACTGCCGACACAGAGGTAGCTACAACCGTGGACTACCGTACTGTGTCTGCTGCTAATATAGACTGGATGATAATGAGATAAAAATAAAATATATATATATATATATATCACACTAGTACTGCAGCCGGACATGTATATATATATTATGTAATGACGGACCTGCTGGACACTGTCTGTCAGCACTGCAGACTCCTAAAGTAAGCTACTAGTATCAAGAAGATAGAAAAAAAAACCACGGGTAGGTGGTATACAATTATGGATGGACCAGCGACTGCCGACACAGAGGTAGCTACAGCCGTGGACTACCGTACTGTGTCTGCTGCTAATATAGACTGGATATTAATGAGATAAAATTAAAATATATATATATATATCACACTAGTACTGCAGCCGGACAGGTATATATATTATGTAATGACGGACCTGCTGGACACTGTCTGCAGAATGCGTTTATAAAAACACCACACGACGAGTGTTTAACTTTTTCAGGCAGACAATCACAATATACTGGTGGTCAGCAGACAATCACAATATACTGGTGGTCAGTGGTCACTGGTCAGTCACACTGGCAGTGGCACTCTGGCAGCAAAAGTGTGCACTGTACTTAAAATATGTACTCCTGCTATAACTGCTCCCCAGTCTCCCCCACAATTAAGCTGTGTGAGCAGTGAGCACTCAGCACAGTCAGATAATGATATACAGTATTACATATGATGCAGCACACTGGGCTGAGCACAGATATGGTATGTGACTGTGTCACACTGTGTATCGTTTTTTTTTCAGGCAGAGAACGGATTAATTAAACTGGTGGTGGTCACTGGTCACTGGTCACACTATCAGCAAGTAGTACTCCGTCCTAAGCAGACAATCACAATATACTGGTTGTCAGTGTGGTCACTGGTCAGTCACACTGGCAGTGTGGCACTCTGGCAGCAAAAGTGTGCACTGTACTTAAAATATATTATTTATGTACTCCAGCTCTTACTGCTCCCCAGTCTCCCCCACAATTAAGCTGTGTGAGCAGTGAGCACTCAGCACAGTCAGATATACAGTATTACATATGATGATGCAGCACACTGAGGCTGAGCACAGATATGGTATGTGACTGTGTCACACTGTGTATCGTTTTTTTTCAGGCAGAGAACGGATTAATTAAACTGGTGGTCAATGGTCACACTATCAGCAAGTAGTAGTACTCCAGTCCTAATATGCTCCCCAAAATTAGTAAATACCAAATAGTGTCTCTAACTCTCTACTCTCTTCTCTATAAACGGAGAGGACGCCAGCCACGTCCTCTCCCTATCAATCTCAATGCACGTGTGAAAATGGCGGCGACGCGCGGCTCCTTATATAGAATCCGAGTCTCGCGAGAATCCGACAGCGGGATGATGACGTTCGGGCGCGCTCGGGTTAGCCGAGCAAGGCGGGGAGGTTCGAACCTGCCTCGGACCCGTGTAAAAAGGCTGAAGTTCGGGGGGGTTCGGTTTCCGAGAAACCGAACCCGCTCATCACTAATTAGTGCTTGGTGTGACTCGCAATATTCCTTCCAGCTCCCTACTAATGTATCTGAGCCGGCAGTAGTAGCCTTATATTAGTGCTTGTTGTGTCTCCCAGTATTCCTTGCAACTCCCTACTAATGTATCTGAGCCGGCAGTAGTAGCCTTATATTAGTGCTTCGTGTGACTCACAGTATTCCTTCAAACTCCCTACTAATGTATCTGAGCCGGCAGTAGCAGCCTTATATTAGTGCTTGGTGTGTCTCGCAGTATTCCTTCCAACTCCCTACTAATGTATCTGAGCCGGCAGTAGTAGTCTTTTATTAGAGCTTGGTGTGTCTCGCAGTATTCCTTCCAACTCCCTACTAATGTATCTGAGCCGGCAGTAGTAGTCTTATATTAGTGTTTGCCGTGTCTCACAGTATTCCTTCCGGCTCCCTACTAATGTATCTGAGCCGGCAGTAGTAGCCTTATATTAGTGCTTGCCGTGTCTCGTAGTATTCCTTTTCAGCTCCCTACTAATGTATCTGTGCCAGCAGTAGCAGCCTTATATTAGTGCTTGTTGTGTCTCGCAGTATTCCTTCCAGCTCCCTACTAATGTATCTGAGCAGGCAGTAGTAGCCTTATATTAGTGCTTGGTGTGACTCGCCGTATTCCTTCCAGCTCCCTACTAATGTATCTGAGCCGGCAGTAGCAGCCTTATATTAGTGCTTGCCGTGTCTCACAGTATTCCTTTCAGCTCCCTACTAATGTATCTGTGCCGGCAGGAGCAGCCTTACATTAGTGCTTGTTGTGTCTCGCAGTATTCCTTCCAGCTTTCTACTAATGTATCTGAGCAGGCAGTAGCAGCCTTATATTAGTGCTTGGTGTGTCTTGCAGTATTCCTTCCAACTCCCTACTAATGTATCTGAGCTGGCAGTAGTAGCCTTATTTTAGTGCTTGCCGTGTCTCGTAGTATTCCTTTTCAGCTCCCTACTAATATATCTGTGCCAGCAGTAGCAGCCTTATATTAGTGCTTGTTGTTTCTCGCAGTATTCCTTCCAGCTCCCTACTAATGTATCTGAGCAGGCAGTAGTAGCCTTATATTAGTGCTAGGTGTGACTCGCAGTATTCCTTCCAACTCCCTACTAATGTATCTGAGCCGGCAGTAGCAGCCTTATATTAGTGCTTGCCCTGTCTTGCTGTATTCCTTCCAACTCCCTACTAATGTATCTGAGCCGGCAGTAGCAGCCTTATATTAGTGCTTGCTGTGACTCTCAGTATTCCTTCCAACTCCCTACTAATGTATCTGAGCCGGCAGTAGTAGCCTTATATTAGTGCTTGGTGTGACTCGCAGTATTCCTTCCAGCTCCCTACTAATGTATCTGAGCCGGCAGTAGTAGCCTTATATTAGTGCTAGGTGTGACTCGCAGTATTCCTTCCAACTCCCTACTAATGTACCTGAGCCGGCAGTAGCAGCCTTATATTAGTGCTTGCCGTGTCTCGCAGTATTCCTTCCAACTCCCTACTAATATATCTGAGCCGGCAGTAGCAGCCTTATATTAGTGCTTGCTGTGACTCTCAGTATTCCTTCCAACTCCCTACTAATGTATCTGAGCCGGCAGTAGTAGCCTTATATTAGTGCTTGGTGTGACTCGCCGTATTCCTTCCAGCTCCCAACTAATGTATCTGAGCCGGCAGTAGTAGCCTTATATTAGTGCTTGCCGTGTTTCGCAGTATTCCTTCCAACTCCCTACTAATGTATCTGAGCCGGCAGTAGTAGCCTTATATTAGTGCTTGGTGTGACTCGCAGTATTCCTTCCAGCTCTCTACTAATGTATCTGAGCCGGCAGTAGTAGCCTTATATTAGTGCTTGTTGTGTCTCGCAGTATTCCTTCCAACTCCCTACTAATGTATCTGAGCCGGCAGTAGCATCCTTATATTAGTGCTTGCCGTGTCTTGCAGTATTCCTTCCAACTCCCTACTAATGTATCTGAGCCGGCAGTAGCAGCCTTATATTAGTGCTTGCCGTGTCTCGCAGTATTCCTTCCAACTCCCTACTAATGTATCTGAGCCGGCAGTAGCAGCCTTATATTAGTGCTTGCTGTGACTCTCAGTATTCCTTCCAACTACCTACTAATGTATCTGAGCCGGCAGTAGTAGTCTTATATTAGTGCTTGGTGTGACTCGCAGTATTCCTTCCAGCTCCCTACTAATGTATCTGAGCCGGCAGTAGTAGCCTTATATTAGTGCTTGTTGTGTCTCGCAGTATTCCTTCCAACTCCCTACTAATGTATCTGAGCCGGCAGTAGCAGCCTTATATCAGTGCTTGGTGTGTCTTACAGTATTCCTTCCAGCTCCCTACTAATGTATCTGAGCCGGCAGTAGCAACCTTATATTAGTGCTTGCCGTGTCTTGCAGTATTCCTTCCAACTCCCTACTAATGTATCTGAGCCGGCAGTAGCAGCCTTATATTAGTGCTTGCCGTGTCTCGCAGTATTCCTTCCAACTCCCTACTAATGTATCTGAGCAAGCAGTAGCAGCCTTATATTAGTACTTGCTGTGATTCTCAGTATTCCTTCCAACTCCCTACTAATGTATCTGAGCCGGCAGTAGTAGCCTTATATTAGTGCTTGGTGTGACTCGCAATATTCCTTCCAGCTCCCTACTAATGTATCTGAGCCGGCAGTAGTAGCCTTATAATAGTGCTTGTTGTGTCTCCCAGTATTCCTTGCAGCTCCCTACTAATGTATCTGAGCCGGCAGTAGCAGCCTTATATTAGTGCTTCGTGTGACTCGCAGTATTCCTTCCAACTCCCTACTAATGTAGCTGAGCCAGCAGTAGTAGCCTTATATTAGTGCTTGCTGTGTTTCGCCATATTCCTTCGAACTCCCTACTAATGTATCTGAGCCGACAGTAGTAGCCTTATATTAGTGCTTGCCGTGTCTCGCAGTATTCCTTCCAACTCCCTACTAATGTATCTGAGCCGGCAATAGTAGCCTTATATTAGTGCTTTGTGTGACTCGCCGTATTCCTTCCAACTCAATACTTATATATCTGAACCGGCAGTAGTAGCCTTATATTAGTGCTTGGTGTGACTCGCCGTATTCCTTCCAGCTCCCTACTAATGTTTCTGAGGTGGCAGTAGTAGCCTTATATTAGTGCTTGCCGTGTCTCGTAGTATTCCTTCCAACTCCCTACTAATGCATCTGAGCCGGCAGTAGTAGCCTTATATTAGTGCTAGTGTGTCTCGCAGTATTCCTTCCGGCTCCCTACTAATGTTTCTGAGTCGGCAGAAGAAGCCTAATTTTAGTGCTTGCCGTGTCTCGCAGTATTCCTTCCGGCTCCCTACTAATGTATCTGAGCCGGGAGTAGTAGCCTTATATTAGTGCTTGCCGTGTCTCGTAGTATTCCTTTTTAGCTCCCTACTAATGTATCTGTGCCGGCAGTAGCAGCCTTACATTAGTGCTTGTTGTGTCTCACAGTATTCCTTCCAGCTCCCTACTATTGTATCTGAGCCGGCAGTAGTAGCCTTATATTAGTGCTTGGTGTGACTCGCCGTATTCCTTCCAGCTCCCTACTAATGTATCGGAGCCGGCAGTAGCAGCCTTATATTAGTGCTTGCCGTGTCTCACAGTATTCCTTCCAACTCCCTACTAATGTATCTGAGCCGGCAGTAGTAGCCTTATATTAGTGCTTGGTGTGACTCGCAGTATTCCTTCCAGCTCCCAACTAATGTATCTGAGCCGGCAGTAGTAGCCTTATATTAGTGCTTGTTGTGTCTCGCAGTATTCCTTCCAACTCCCTACTAATGTATCTGAGCCGGCAGTAGTAGCCTTATATCAGTGCTTGTTGTGTCTCACAGTATTCCTTCCAGCTCCCTACTAATGTATCTGAGCCGGCAGTAGCAACCTTATATTAGTGCTTGGTGTGTCTCACAGTATTCCTTCCAGCTCCCTACTAATGTATCTGAGCCGGCAGTAGCAACCTTATATTAGTGCTTGCCGTGTCTTGCAGTATTCCTTCCAACTCCCTACTAATGTATCTGAGCCGGCAGTAGCAGCCTTATATTAGTGCTTGCCGTGTCTCGCAGTATTCCTTCCAACTCCCTACTAATGTATCTGAGCCGGCAGTAGCAGCCTTATATTAGTGCTTGCTGTGACTCTCAGTATTCCTTCCAACTCCCTACTAATGTATCTGAGCCGGCAGTAGCAGCCTTATATCAGTGCTTGGTGTGTCTCACAGTATTCCTTCCAGCTCCCTACTAATGTATCTGAGCCGGCAGTAGCAACCTTATATCAGTGCTTGGTGTGTCTCACAGTATTCCTTCCAGCTCCCTACTAATGTATCTGAGCCGGCAGTAGCAGCCTTATATTAGTGCTTGCCGTGTCTCACAGTATTCCTTCCAACTCCCTACTAATGTATCTGAGCCGGCAGTAGTAGCCTATATTAGTGCTTGTTGTGTCTCACAGTATTCCTTCCAACTCCCTACTAATGTATCTGAGCCGGCAGTAGCAGCCTTATATTAGTGCTTGCCGTGTCTCGCAGTATTCCTTCCAACTCCCTACTAATGTATCTGAGCCGGCAGTAGCAGCCTTATATTAGTGCTTGCTGTGACTCTCAGTATTCCTTCCAACTCCCTACTAATGTATCTGAGCCGGCAGTAGCAGCCTTATATCAGTGCTTGGTGTGTCTCACAGTATTCCTTCCAACTCCCTACTAATGTATCTGAGCCGGCAGTAGTAGCCTATATTAGTGCTTGTTGTGTCTCACAGTATTCCTTCCAACTCCCTACTAATGTATCTGAGCCGGCAGTAGCAGCCTTATATTAGTGCTTGGTGTGACTCGCAGTGTTCCTTCCAGCTCCCTACTAATGTATCTGAGCCGGCAGTAGCAGCCTTATATTAGTGCTTGTTGTGTCTCGCAGTATTCCTTCCAACTCCCTATTAATGTATCTGAGCCGGCAGTAGCAGCCTTATATCAGTGCTTGGTGTGTCTCACAGTATTCCTTCCAGCTTCCTACTAATGTATCTGAGCCGGCAGTAGCAACCTTATATTAGTGCTTGCCGTGTCTTGCAGTATTCCTTCCAACTCACTACTAATGTATCTGAGCCGGCAGTAGCAACCTTATATTAGTGCTTGCCGTGTCTTGCAGTATTCCTTCCAACTCCCTACTAATGTATCTGAGCCGGCAGTAGCAGCCTTATATTAGTGCTTGCTGTGACTCTCAGTATTCCTTCCAACTCCCTACTATTGTATCTGAGCCGGCAGTAGTAGCCTTATATTAGTGCTTGGTGTGACTCGCAATATTCCTTCCAGCTCCCTACCAATGTATCTGAGCCGGCAGTAGTAGCCTTATATTAGTGTTTGTTGTGTCTCCCAGTATTCCATGCAGCTCCCTACTAATGTATCTGAGCCGGCAGTAGTAGCCTTATATTAGTGCTTCGTGTGACTCACAGTATTCCTTCCAACTCCCTACTAATGTATCTGAGCCGGCAGTAGCAGCCTTATATTAGTGCTTGGTGTGACTGGCCGTATTCCTTCCAGCTCCCTACTTATATATCGGAGCCGGCAGTAGCAGCCTTATATTAGTGCTTGCCGTGTCTCGCAGTATTCCTTCCAACTCCCTACTAATGTATCTGAGCCGGCAGTAGTAGCCTTATATTAGTGCTTGGTGTGACTCGCAGTATTCCTTCCAGCTCCCTACTAATGTATCTGAGCCGGCAGTAGTAGCCTTATATTAGTGCTTCTTGTGTCTCGCAGTATTCCTTCCAACTCCCTACTAATGTATCTGAGCCGGCAGTAGCAGCCTTATATCAGTGCTTGGTGTGTCTCACAGTGTTCCTTCCAACTCCCTACTAATGTATCTGAGCCGGCAGTAGCAACCTTATATTAGTGCTTGCCGTGTCTTGTAGTATTCCTTCCAACTCCCTACTAATGTATCTGAGCCGGCAGTAGCAGCCTTATATTAGTGCTTGGTGTGACTCGCAATATTCCTTCCAGCTCCCTACTAATGTATCTGAGCCGGCAGTAGTAGCCTTATATTAGTGTTGTTGTGTCTCCCAGTATTCCTTGCTGCTCCCTACTAATGTATCTGAGCCGGCAGTAGTAGCCTTATATTAGTGCTTCGTGTGACTCACAGTATTCCTTCCAACTCCCTACTAATGTATCTGAGCCGGCAGTAGCAGCCTTATATTAGTGCTTGGTTTGTCTCGCAGTATTCCTTCCAACTCCCTACTAATGTATCTGAGCCGGCAGTAGTAGTCTTTTATTAGAGCTTGGTGTGTCTCGCAGTATTCCTTCCAACTCCCTACTAATGTATCTGAGCCGGCAGTAGTAGTCTTATATTAGTGCTTGCTGTGTCTCACAGTATTCCTTCCGGCTCCCTACTAATGTATCTGAGCCGGCAGTAGCAGCCTTATATTAGTGCTTGCCGTGTCTCACAGTATTCCTTTCAGCTCCCTACTAATGTATCTGTGCCGGCAGTAGCAGCCTTACATTAGTGCTTGTTGTGTCTCGCAGTATTCCTTCTAGCTTTCTACTAATGTATCTGAGCAGGCAGTAGCAGCCTTATATTAGTGCTTGGTGTGTCTTGCAGTATTCCTTCCAACTCCCTACTAATGTATCTGAGCCGGCAGTAGTAGCCTTATTTTAGTGCTTGCCGTGTCTCGTAGTATTCCTTTTCAGCTCCCTACTAATTTATCTGTGCCAGCAGTAACAGCCTTATATTAGTGCTTGTTGTTTCTCGCAGTATTCCTTCCAGCTCCCTACTAATGTATCTGAGCAGGCAGTAGTAGCCTTATATTAGTGCTTGGTGTGACTCGCAGTATTCCTTCCAGCTCCCTACTAATGTATCTGAGCCGGCAGTAGCAGCCTTATATTAGTGCTTGCCGTGTCTCACAGTATTCCTTCCAGCTCCCTACTAATGTATCTGAGCCAGCAGTAGTAGCCTTATATTAGTGCTAGGTGTGACTCGCAGTATTCCTTCCAACTCCCTACTAATGTATCTGAGCCGGCAGTAGCAGCCTTATATTAGTGCTTGCCGTGTCTCGCAGTATTCCTTCCAACTCCCTACTAATGTATCTGAGCCGGCAGTAGCAGCCTTATATTAGTGCTTGCTGTGACTCTCAGTATTCCTTCCAACTCCCTACTAATGTATCTGAGCCGGCAGTAGTAGCCTTATATTAGTGCTTGGTGTGACTCGCAGTATTCCTTCCAACTCCCTACTAATGTATCTGAGCCGGCAGTAGCAGCCTTATATTAGTGCTTGCCGTGTCTCGCAGTATTCCTTCCAACTCCCTACTAATGTATCTGAGCAAGCAGTAGCAGCCTTATATTAGTACTTGCTGTGATTCTCAGTATTCCTTCCAACTCCCTACTAATGTATCTGAGCCGGCAGTAGTAGCCTTATATTAGTGCTTGGTGTGACTCGCAATATTCCTTCCAGCTCCCTACTAATGTATCTGAGCCGGCAGTAGTAGCCTTATATTAGTGCTTGTTGTGTCTCTCAGTATTCCTTGCAGCTCCCTACTAATGTATCTGAGCCGGCAGTAGCAGCCTTATATTAGTGCTTCGTGTGACTCGCAGTATTCCTTCCAACTCCCTACTAATGTAGCTGAGCCAGCAGTAGTAGCCTTATATTAGTGCTTGCTGTGTCTCGCCATATTCCTTCGAACTCCCTACTAATGTATCTGAGCCGACAGTAGTAGCCTTATATTAGTGCTTGCCGTGTCTCGCAGTATTCCTTCCAACTCCCTACTAATGTATCTGAGCCGGCAATAGTAGCCTTATATTAGTGCTTTGTGTGACTCGCCGTATTCCTTCCAACTCAATACTTATATATCTGAACCGGCAGTAGTAGCCTTATATTAGTGCTTGGTGTGACTCGCCGTATTCCTTCCAGCTCCCTACTAATGTTTCTGAGGTGGCAGTAGTAGCCTTATATTAGTGCTTGCCGTGTCTCGTAGTATTCCTTCCAACTCCCTACTAATGCATCTGAGCCGGCAGTAGTAGCCTTATATTAGTGCTAGTGTGTCTCGCAGTATTCCTTCCGGCTCCCTACTAATGTTTCTGAGTCGGCAGAAGATGCCTAATTTTAGTGCTTGCCGTGTCTCGCAGTATTCCTTCCGGCTCCCTACTAATGTATCTGAGCCGGGAGTAGTAGCCTTATATTAGTGCTTGCCGTGTCTCGTAGTATTCCTTTTTAGCTCCCTACTAATGTATCTGTGCCGGCAGTAGCAGCCTTACATTAGTGCTTGTTGTGTCTCACAGTATTCCTTCCAGCTCCCTACTATTGTATCTGAGCCGGCAGTAGTAGCCTTATATTAGTGTTTGGTGTGACTCGCCGTATTCCTTCCAGCTCCCTACTAATGTATCGGAGCCGGCAGTAGCAGCCTTATATTAGTGCTTGCCGTGTCTCACAGTATTCCTTCCAACTCCCTACTAATGTATCTGAGCCGGCAGTAGTAGCCTTATATTAGTGCTTGGTGTGACTCGCAGTATTCCTTCCAGCTCCCAACTAATGTATCTGAGCCGGCAGTAGTAGCCTTATATTAGTGCTTGTTGTGTCTCGCAGTATTACTTCCAACTCCCTACTAATGTATCTGAGCTGGCAGTAGCAGCCTTATATCAGTGCTTGGTGTGTCTCACAGTATTCCTTCCAGCTCCCTACTAATGTATCTGAGCCGGCAGTAGCAACCTTATATTAGTGCTTGGTGTGTCTCACAGTATTCCTTCCAGCTCCCTACTAATGTATCTGAGCCGGCAGTAGCAACCTTATATTAGTGCTTGCCGTGTCTTGCAGTATTCCTTCCAACTCCCTACTAATGTATCTGAGCCGGCAGTAGCAGCCTTATATTAGTGCTTGCCGTGTCTCGCAGTATTCCTTCCAACTCCCTACTAATGTATCTGAGCCGGCAGTAGCAGCCTTATATTAGTGCTTGCTGTGACTCTCAGTATTCCTTCCAACTCCCTACTAATGTATCTGAGCCGGCAGTAGTAGCCTTATATTAGTGCTTGGTGTGACTCGCAGTATTCCTTCCAGCTCCCTACTAATGTATCTGAGCCGGCAGTAGTAGCCTTATATTAGTGCTTGTTGTGTCTCGCAGTATTCCTTCCAACTCCCTATTAATGTATCTGAGCCGGCAGTAGCAGCCTTATATCAGTGCTTGGTGTGTCTCACAGTATTCCTTCCAGCTTCCTACTAATGTATCTGAGCCGGCAGTAGCAACCTTATATTAGTGCTTGCCGTGTCTTGCAGTATTCCTTCCAACTCCCTACTAATGTATCTGAGCCGGCAGTAGCAACCTTATATTAGTGCTTGCCGTGTCTTGCAGTATTCCTTCCAACTCCCTACTAATGTATCTGAGCCGGCAGTAGCAGCCTTATATTAGTGCTTGCTGTGACTCTCAGTATTCCTTCCAACTCCCTACTAATGTATCTGAGCCGGCAGTAGTAGCCTTATATTAGTGCTTGGTGTGACTCGCAATATTCCTTCCTGCTCCCTACCAATGTATCTGAGCCGGCAGTAGTAGCCTTATATTAGTGTTTGTTGTGTCTCCCAGTATTCCATGCAGCTCCCTACTAATGTATCTGAGCCGGCAGTAGTAGCCTTATATTAGTGCTTCGTGTGACTCACAGTATTCCTTCCAACTCCCTACTAATGTATCTGAGCCGGCAGTAGCAGCCTTATATTAGTGCTTGGTGTGACTGGCCGTATTCCTTCCAGCTCCCTACTTATGTATCGGAGCCGGCAGTAGCTGCCTTATATTAGTGCTTGCCGTGTCTCACAGTATTCCTTCTAGCTCCCTACTAATGTACCTGAGCCGGCAGTAGTAGCCTTATATTAGTGCTTGCCGTGTCTCGCAGTATTCCTTCCAACTCCCTACTAATGTATCTGAGCCGGCAGTAGTAGCCTTATATTAGTGCTTGGTGTGACTCGCAGTATTCCTTCCAGCTCCCTACTAATGTATCTGAGCCGGCAGTAGCAGCCTTATATCAGTGCTTGGTGTGTCTCACAGTGTTCCTTCCAACTCCCTACTAATGTATCTGAGCCGGCAGTAGCAACCTTATATTAGTGCTTGCCGTGTCTTGCAGTATTCCTTCCAACTCCCTACTAATGTATCTGAGCCGGCAGTAGCAGCCTTATATTAGTGCTTGGTGTGACTCGCAATATTCCTTCCAGCTCCCTACTAATGTATCTGAGCCGGCAGTAGTAGCCTTATATTAGTGCTTGTTGTGTCTCCCAGTATTCCTTGCTGCTCCCTACTAATGTATCTGAGCCGGCAGTAGTAGCCTTATATTAGTGCTTCGTGTGACTCACAGTATTCCTTCCAACTCCCTACTAATGTATCTGAGCCGGCAGTAGTAGTCTTTTATTAGAGCTTGGTGTGTCTCGCAGTATTCCTTCCAACTCCCTACTAATGTATCTGAGCCGGCAGTAGTAGTCTTATATTAGTGCTTGCTGTGTCTCACAGTATTCCTTCCGGCTCCCTACTAATGTATCTGAGCCGGCAGTAGTAGCCTTATATTAGTGCTTGCCGTGTCTCGCAGTATTCCTTCCAACTCCCTACTAATGTATCTGAGCCGGCAGTAGCAGCCTTATATTAGTTCTTGGTGTGTCTTGCAGTATTCCTTCCAACTCCCTACTAATGTATCTGAGCCGGCAGTAGCAGCCTTATTTTAGTGCTTGCCGTGTTTCGTAGTATTCCTTTCCAACTCCCTACTAATGTATCTGTGCCAGCAGTAGCAGCCTTATATTAGTGCTTGCCGTGTCTCACAGTATTCCTTTCAGCTCCCTACTAATGTATCTGTGCCGGCAGTAGCAGCCTTACATTAGTGCTTGTTGTGTCTCGCAGTATTCCTTCTAGCTTTCTACTAATGTATCTGAGCAGGCAGTAGCAGCCTTATATTAGTGCTTGGTGTGTCTTGCAGTATTCCTTCCAACTCCCTACTAATGTATCTGAGCCGGCAGTAGTAGCCTTATTTTAGTGCTTGCCGTGTCTCGTAGTATTCCTTTTCAGCTCCCTACTAATTTATCTGTGCCAGCAGTAGCAGCCTTATATTAGTGCTTGTTGTTTCTCGCAGTATTCCTTCCAGCTCCCTACTAATGTATCTGAGCAGGCAGTAGTAGCCTTATATTAGTGCTTGGTGTGACTCGCAGTATTCCTTCCAGCTCCCTACTAATGTATCTGAGCCGGCAGTAGCAGCCTTATATTAGTGCTTGCCGTGTCTCACAGTATTCCTTCCAGCTCCCTACTAATGTATCTGAGCCAGCAGTAGTAGCCTTATATTAGTGCTAGGTGTGACTCGCAGTATTCCTTCCAACTCCCTACTAATGTATCTGAGCCGGCAGTAGCAGCCTTATATTAGTGCTTGCCGTGTCTCGCAGTATTCCTTCCAACTCCCTACTAATGTATCTGAGCCGGCAGTAGCAGCCTTATATTAGTGCTTGCTGTGACTCTCAGTATTCCTTCCAACTCCCTACTAATGTATCTGAGCCGGCAGTAGTAGCCTTATATTAGTGCTTGGTGTGACTCGCAGTATTCCTTCCAGCTCCCTACTAATGTATCTGAGCCGGCAGTAGTAGCCTTATATTAGTGCTTGCCGTGTCTCGCAGTGTTCCTTCCAACTCCCTACTAATGTATCTGAGCCGGCAGTAGTAGCCTTTTATTAGTGCTTGTTGTGTCTTGCAGTATTCCTTCCAACTCCCTACTAATGTATCTGAGCCGGCAGTAGCAACCTTATATTAGTGCTTGCCGTGTCTTGCAGTATTCCTTCCAACTCCCTACTAATGTATCTGAGCCGGCAGTAGCAGCCTTATATCAGTGCTTGGTGTGTCTCACAGTATTCCTTCCAGTTTCCTACTAATGTATCTGAGCCGGCAGTAGCAACCTTATATTAGTGCTTGCCGTGTCTTGCAGTATTCCTTCCAACTCCCTACTAATGTATCTGAGCCGGCAGTAGCAGCCTTATATTAGTGCTTGCTGTGACTCTCAGTATTCCTTCCAACTCCCTACTAATGTATCTGAGCCGACAGTAGTAGCCTTATATTAGTGCTTGGTGTGACTCGCAGTATTCCTTCCAGCTCCCTACTAATGTATCTGAGCCGGCAGTAGCAGCCTTATATTAGTGCTTGGTGTGTCTCGCAGTATTCCTTCCAACTCCCTACTAATGTATCTGAGCCGGCAGTAGTAGTCTTTTATTAGAGCTTGGTGTGTCTCGCAGTATTCCTTCCAACTCCCTACTAATGTATCTGAGCCGGCAGTAGTAGTCTTATATTAGTGCTTGCCGTGTCTCACAGTATTCCTTCCGGCTCCCTACTAATGTATCTGAGCCGGCAGTAGTAGCCTTATATTAGTGCTTGCCGTGTCTCGCAGTATTACTTCCAACTCCCTACTAATGTATCTGAGCCGGCAGTAGCAGCCTTATATTAGTGCTTGGTGTGTCTTGCAGTATTCCTTCCAACTCCCTACTAATGTATCTGAGCCGGCAGTAGTAGCCTTATTTTAGTGCTTGCCGTGTCTCGTAGTATTCCTTTTCAGCTCCCTACTAATGTATCTGTGCCAGCAGTAGCAGCCTTATATTACTGCTTGTTGTTTCTCGCAGTATTCCTTCCAGCTCCCTACTAATGTATCTGAGCAGGCAGTAGTAGCCTTATATTAGTGCTTGGTGTGACCGCAGTATTCCTTCCAGCTCCCTACTGTCACGATCCGGGTATCTGGACGCCATTACTTACCCTTCAGATGCCTCCTAAGGCTGGCTCAGCGTTCCAGGACCGGATCCCATCTGTTATACTGATATCCACATTCCTGCCTCCTCTCCTGTCACTCTGAGACGCGGTCACCGCGGCGCCATGTTACATCCGGAATGGCGTCTCCCGCGGCCTCCGCCGCTGTCCCTGAGTTTCTGCATGCAGAGTGTCAGAGTGGCGATTACGTCAGCCGCGGCCTCCGCTGTGCCCGCGTGGTTAAATGTGCACTTATCAGTCTGGCGTCTCCTGTCTCCTGTGGCCGGCGCCGCCATTACTGTTTTAATTCCCACATGGATTACAAACCAAACTTCCCTCCAAGTGTCTGCATGGGCGCAGCCATCTTGGATTCTATCATCTGTTCATTTCCACCAATCTGCTGTCTGCATTGTTAATCTGCATAATTGCCTAGCCAATCCCTTCCTTGCTGCAGGTATAAGTAATCTGTGCCTGAGCAAGGAAGGCGTCAGTGCTTTGGTTGTCAAACCTAGTTCCAGTTTGTCTCTCTCCTGTGGTTGTTTTCCAGGTTCCAGTTCCTATCTCCAAACCTCCACTAAAGAGACCCGCACCAGCATTCCACCTGCGGTGTAGCCTGACTCTCCTATCCATTTGGATTCATCTGCTTCCAGCTACAGATCCACCTGCTTTCAGCATCCAGCTTCCAGCAGAGGTCAGCTCTTCTTAAAGTGCCGATACCCTTTTCTGCAGAGTATCATTTATCACCGGCATTATTATTTCACCGCTCTCAAGCTCCAAACATCACTTTCATATTTCATCGCTCTCAAGCTACATTTATTATTTAACTGGTTCCAGCCAGTATTCACTCCGTGTCAACATCAGTCTGGTTTCAGCCAGTATCCACAGCAGCCGTTTTACCCACAGCAGCCCAGCTTTTCCTGGAACACCAGCTGGTACGATCCTGGGCTATTTCCATTGCTACAGTCGGGCCTGGTAAGGACTTTCCACCTAGAAGATTATTAAGAACTATCTCATACTATCAAAGCCCTGTGGCCCTTGCCACCCTGTAGTACCCAGGAACTGTATTATTTCCCTGCTGAGTTTTATGTTTTCTTATTTGCTGCTGTGTTACGGAGTATGTCATAAAAAACATCAATGACTTTTATCCTGGTTGTCGTGGTCACGCCTTCGGGCAGTTATTCTACATGTTACTTACATGTCTAGGGGTCTGATACAACCTCCCAGGTTCCATTACATCTCAGCCCCTACAACTGAGGCTGCCTCCCGTCAGCTCAGTCCCTCAGTTGTGACACCTACTAATGTATCTGAGCCGGCAGTAGCAGCCTTATATTAGTGCTTGCCGTGTCTCACAGTATTCCTTCCAGCTCCCTACTAATGTATCTGAGCCGGCAGTAGTAGCCTTATATTAGTGCTAGGTGTGACTCGCAGTATTCCTTCCAGCTCCCTACTAATGTATCTGAGCCGTCAGTAGCAGCTTTATATTAGTGCTTGCCGTGTCTCGCAGTATTCCTTCCAACTCCCTACTAATGTATCTGAGCCGGCAGTAGCAGCCTTATATTAGTGCTTGCCTTGTCTCGCAGTATTCCTTCCAACTCCCTACTAATGTATCTGAGCCGGCAGTAGTAGCCTTATATTAGTGCTTGTTGTGTCTTGCAGTATTCCTTCCAACTCCCTACTAATGTATCTGAGCCGGCAGTAGCAACCTTATATTAGTGCTTGCCGTGTCTTGCAGTATACCTTCCAACTCCCTACTAATGTATCTGAGCCGGCAGTAGTAGCCTTATATTAGTGCTTGCCGTGTCTCGCAGTATTCCTTCCAACTCCCTACTAATGTATCTGAGCCGGCAGTAGCAGCCTTATATTAGTGCTTTGTGTGTCTTGCAGTATTCCTTCCAACTCCCTACTAATGTTTCTGAGCCGGCAGTAGTAGCCTTATTTTAGTGCTTGCCGTGTCTCGTAGTATTCCTTTTTAGCTCCCTACTAATGTATCTGTGCCAGCAGTAGCAGCCTTATATTAGTGCTTGTTGTGTCTCGCAGTATTCCTTCCAGCTTTCTACTAATGTATCTGAGCAGGCAGTAGCAGCCTTATATTAGTGCTTGGTGTGTCTTGCAGTATTCCTTCCAACTCCCTACTAATGTATCTGAGCCGGCAGTAGTAGCCTTATTTTAGTGCTTGCCGTGTCTCGTAGTATTCCTTTTCAGCTCCCTACTAATGTATCTGTGCCAGTAGTAGCAGCCTTATATTAGTGCTTGTTGTTTCTCGCAGTATTCCTTCCAGCTCCCTACTAATGTATCTGAGCCGGCAGTAGCAGCCTTATATTAGTGCTTGCCGTGTCTTGCAGTATTCCTTCCAACTCCCTACTAATGTATCTGAGCCGGCAGTAGCAGCCTTATATTAGTGCTTGCTGTGACTCTCAGTATTCCTTCCAACTCCCTACTAATGTATCTGAGCCGACAGTAGTAGCCTTATATTAGTGCTTGGTGTGACTCGCAGTATTCCTTCCAGCTCCCTACTAATGTATCTGAGCCGGCAGTAGCAGCCTTATATTAGTGCTTGGTGTGTCTCGCAGTATTCCTTCCAACTCCCTACTAATGTATCTGAGCCGGCAGTAGTAGTCTTTTATTAGAGCTTGGTGTGTCTCGCAGTATTCCTTCCAACTCCCTACTAATGTATCTGAGCCGGCAGTAGTAGTCTTATATTAGTGCTTGCCGTGTCTCACAGTATTCCTTCCGGCTCCCTACTAATGTATCTGAGCCGGCAGTAGTAGCCTTATATTAGTGCTTGCCGTGTCTCGCAGTATTCCTTCCAACTCCCTACTAATGTATCTGAGCCGGCAGTAGTAGTCTTATATTAGTGCTTGCTGTGTCTCACAGTATTCCTTCCGGCTCCCTACTAATGTATCTGAGCCGGCAGTAGTAGCCTTATATTAGTGCTTGCCGTGTCTCGCAGTATTCCTTCCAACTCCCTACTAATGTATCTGAGCCGGCAGTAGCAGCCTTATATTAGTTCTTGGTGTGTCTTGCAGTATTCCTTCCAACTCCCTACTAATGTATCTGAGCCGGCAGTAGTAGCCTTATTTTAGTGCTTGGTGTGTCTCGCAGTATTCCTTCCAACTCCCTACTAATGTATCTGAGCCGGCAGTAGTAGTCTTTTATTAGAGCTTGGTGTGTCTCGCAGTATTCCTTCCAACTCCCTACTAATGTATCTGAGCCGGCAGTAGTAGTCTTATATTAGTGCTTGCCGTGTCTCGCAGTATTCCTTCCAACTCCCTACTAATGTATCTGAGCCGGCAGTAGTAGTCTTATATTAGTGCTTGCTGTGTCTCACAGTATTCCTTCCGGCTCCCTACTAATGTATCTGAGCCGGCAGTAGTAGCCTTATATTAGTGCTTGCCGTGTCTCGCAGTATTCCTTCCAACTCCCTACTAATGTATCTGAGCCGGCAGTAGCAGCCTTATATTAGTTCTTGGTGTGTCTTGCAGTATTCCTTCCAACTCCCTACTAATGTATCTGAGCCGGCAGTAGTAGCCTTATTTTAGTGCTTGCCGTGTCTCGTAGTATTCCTTTCCAACTCCCTACTAATGTATCTGTGCCAGCAGTAGCAGCCTTATATTAGTGCTTGCCGTGTCTCACAGTATTCCTTTCAGCTCCCTACTAATGTATCTGTGCCGGCAGTAGCAGCCTTACATTAGTGCTTGTTGTGTCTCGCAGTATTCCTTCTAGCTTTCTACTAATGTATCTGAGCAGGCAGTAGCAGCCTTATATTAGTGCTTGGTGTGTCTTGCAGTATTCCTTCCAACTCCCTACTAATGTATCTGAGCCGGCAGTAGTAGCCTTATTTTAGTGCTTGCCGTGTCTCGTAGTATTCCTTTTCAGCTCCCTACTAATTTATCTGTGCCAGCAGTAGCAGCCTTATATTAGTGCTTGTTGTTTCTCGCAGTATTCCTTCCAGCTCCCTACTAATGTATCTGAGCAGGCAGTAGTAGCCTTATATTAGTGCTTGGTGTGACTCGCAGTATTCCTTCCAGCTCCCTACTAATGTATCTGAGCCGGCAGTAGCAGCCTTATATTAGTGCTTGCCGTGTCTCACAGTATTCCTTCCAGCTCCCTACTAATGTATCTGAGCCAGCAGTAGTAGCCTTATATTAGTGCTAGGTGTGACTCGCAGTATTCCTTCCAACTCCCTACTAATGTATCTGAGCCGGCAGTAGCAGCCTTATATTAGTGCTTGCCGTGTCTCGCAGTATTCCTTCCAACTCCCTACTAATGTATCTGAGCCGGCAGTAGCAGCCTTATATTAGTGCTTGCTGTGACTCTCAGTATTCCTTCCAACTCCCTACTAATGTATCTGAGCCGGCAGTAGTAGCCTTATATTAGTGCTTGGTGTGACTCGCAGTATTCCTTCCAGCTCCCTACTAATGTATCTGAGCCGGCAGTAGTAGCCTTATATTAGTGCTTGCCGTGTCTCGCAGTGTTCCTTCCAACTCCCTACTAATGTATCTGAGCCGGCAGTAGTAGCCTTATATTAGTGCTTGTTGTGTCTTGCAGTATTCCTTCC
Source organism: Pseudophryne corroboree (assembly GCF_028390025.1). NCBI lineage: Eukaryota > Metazoa > Chordata > Amphibia > Anura > Myobatrachidae > Pseudophryne > Pseudophryne corroboree. Next base: position 172,299,653 of record NC_086446.1, read on the forward strand.
AACTCCCTACTAATGTATCTGAGCCGGCAGTAGCAACCTTATATTAGTGCTTGCCGTGTCTTGCAGTATTCCTTCCAACTCCCTACTAATGTATCTGAGCCGGCAGTAGCAGCCTTATATCAGTGCTTGGTGTGTCTCACAGTATTCCTTCCAGTTTCCTACTAATGTATCTGAGCCGGCAGTAGCAACCTTATATTAGTGCTTGCCGTGTCTTGCAGTATTCCTTCCAACTCCCTACTAATGTATCTGAGCCGGCAGTAGCAGCCTTATATTAGTGCTTGCTGTGACTCTCAGTATTCCTTCCAACTCCCTACTAATATATCTGAGCCGACAGTAGTAGCCTTATATTAGTGCTTGGTGTGACTCGCAGTATTCCTTCCAGCTCCCTACTAATGTATCTGAGCCGGCAGTAGCAGCCTTATATTAGTGCTTGGTGTGTCTCGCAGTATTCCTTCCAACTCCCTACTAATGTATCTGAGCCGGCAGTAGTAGTCTTTTATTAGAGCTTGGTGTGTCTCGCAGTATTCCTTCCAACTCCCTACTAATGTATCTGAGCCGGCAGTAGTAGTCTTATATTAGTGCTTGCCGTGTCTCACAGTATTCCTTCCGGCTCCCTACTAATGTATCTGAGCCGGCAGTAGTAGCCTTATATTAGTGCTTGCCGTGTCTCGCAGTATTACTTCCAACTCCCTACTAATGTATCTGAGCCGGCAGTAGCAGCCTTATATTAGTGCTTGGTGTGTCTTGCAGTATTCCTTCCAACTCCCTACTAATGTATCTGAGCCGGCAGTAGTAGCCTTATTTTAGTGCTTGCCGTGTCTCGTAGTATTCCTTTTCAGCTCCCTACTAATGTATCTGTGCCAGCAGTAGCAGCCTTATATTACTGCTTGTTGTTTCTCGCAGTATTCCTTCCAGCTCCCTACTAATGTATCTGAGCAGGCAGTAGTAGCCTTATATTAGTGCTTGGTGTGACCGCAGTATTCCTTCCAGCTCCCTACTGTCACGATCCGGGTATCTGGACGCCATTACTTACCCTTCAGATGCCTCCTAAGGCTGGCTCAGCGTTCCAGGACCGGATCCCATCTGTTATACTGATATCCACATTCCTGCCTCCTCTCCTGTCACTCTGAGACGCGGTCACCGCGGCGCCATGTTACATCCGGAATGGCGTCTCCCGCGGCCTCCGCCGCTGTCCCTGAGTTTCTGCATGCAGAGTGTCAGAGTGGCGATTACGTCAGCCGCGGCCTCCGCTGTGCCCGCGTGGTTAAATGTGCACTTATCAGTCTGGCGTCTCCTGTCTCCTGTGGCCGGCGCCGCCATTACTGTTTTAATTCCCACATGGATTACAAACCAAACTTCCCTCCAAGTGTCTGCATGGGCGCAGCCATCTTGGATTCTATCATCTGTTCATTTCCACCAATCTGCTGTCTGCATTGTTAATCTGCATAATTGCCTAGCCAATCCCTTCCTTGCTGCAGGTATAAGTAATCTGTGCCTGAGCAAGGAAGGCGTCAGTGCTTTGGTTGTCAAACCTAGTTCCAGTTTGTCTCTCTCCTGTGGTTGTTTTCCAGGTTCCAGTTCCTATCTCCAAACCTCCACTAAAGAGACCCGCACCAGCATTCCACCTGCGGTGTAGCCTGACTCTCCTATCCATTTGGATTCATCTGCTTCCAGCTACAGATCCACCTGCTTTCAGCATCCAGCTTCCAGCAGAGGTCAGCTCTTCTTAAAGTGCCGATACCCTTTTCTGCAGAGTATCATTTATCACCGGCATTATTATTTCACCGCTCTCAAGCTCCAAACATCACTTTCATATTTCATCGCTCTCAAGCTACATTTATTATTTAACTGGTTCCAGCCAGTATTCACTCCGTGTCAACATCAGTCTGGTTTCAGCCAGTATCCACAGCAGCCGTTTTACCCACAGCAGCCCAGCTTTTCCTGGAACACCAGCTGGTACGATCCTGGGCTATTTCCATTGCTACAGTCGGGCCTGGTAAGGACTTTCCACCTAGAAGATTATTAAGAACTATCTCATACTATCAGAGCCCTGTGGCCCTTGCCACCCTGTAGTACCCAGGAACTGTATTATTTCCCTGCTGAGTTTTATGTTTTCTTATTTGCTGCTGTGTTACGGAGTATGTCATAAAAAACATCAATGACTTTTATCCTGGTTGTCGTGGTCACGCCTTCGGGCAGTTATTCTACATGTTACTTACATGTCTAGGGGTCTGATACAACCTCCCAGGTTCCATTACATCTCAGCCCCTACAACTGAGGCTGCCTCCCGTCAGCTCAGTCCCTCAGTTGTGACACCTACTAATGTATCTGAGCCGGCAGTAGCAGCCTTATATTAGTGCTTGCCGTGTCTCACAGTATTCCTTCCAGCTCCCTACTAATGTATCTGAGCCGGCAGTAGTAGCCTTATATTAGTGCTAGGTGTGACTCGCAGTATTCCTTCCAGCTCCCTACTAATGTATCTGAGCCGTCAGTAGCAGCTTTATATTAGTGCTTGCCGTGTCTCGCAGTATTCCTTCCAACTCCCTACTAATGTATCTGAGCCGGCAGTAGCAGCCTTATATTAGTGCTTGCCTTGTCTCGCAGTATTCCTTCCAACTCCCTACTAATGTATCTGAGCCGGCAGTAGTAGCCTTATATTAGTGCTTGTTGTGTCTTGCAGTATTCCTTCCAACTCCCTACTAATGTATCTGAGCCGGCAGTAGCAACCTTATATTAGTGCTTGCCGTGTCTTGCAGTATACCTTCCAACTCCCTACTAATGTATCTGAGCCGGCAGTAGTAGCCTTATATTAGTGCTTGCCGTGTCTCGCAGTATTCCTTCCAACTCCCTACTAATGTATCTGAGCCGGCAGTAGCAGCCTTATATTAGTGCTTTGTGTGTCTTGCAGTATTCCTTCCAACTCCCTACTAATGTTTCTGAGCCGGCAGTAGTAGCCTTATTTTAGTGCTTGCCGTGTCTCGTAGTATTCCTTTTCAGCTCCCTACTAATGTATCTGTGCCAGCAGTAGCAGCCTTATATTAGTGCTTGTTGTGTCTCGCAGTATTCCTTCCAGCTTTCTACTAATGTATCTGAGCAGGCAGTAGCAGCCTTATATTAGTGCTTGGTGTGTCTTGCAGTATTCCTTCCAACTCCCTACTAATGTATCTGAGCCGGCAGTAGTAGCCTTATTTTAGTGCTTGCCGTGTCTCGTAGTATTCCTTTTCAGCTCCCTACTAATGTATCTGTGCCAGCAGTAGCAGCCTTATATTAGTGCTTGTTGTTTCTCGCAGTATTCCTTCCAGCTCCCTACTAATGTATCTGAGCCGGCAGTAGCAGCCTTATATTAGTGCTTGCCGTGTCTTGCAGTATTCCTTCCAACTCCCTACTAATGTATCTGAGCCGGCAGTAGCAGCCTTATATTAGTGCTTGCTGTGACTCTCAGTATTCCTTCCAACTCCCTACTAATGTATCTGAGCCGACAGTAGTAGCCTTATATTAGTGCTTGGTGTGACTCGCAGTATTCCTTCCAGCTCCCTACTAATGTATCTGAGCCGGCAGTAGCAGCCTTATATTAGTGCTTGGTGTGTCTCGCAGTATTCCTTCCAACTCCCTACTAATGTATCTGAGCCGGCAGTAGTAGTCTTTTATTAGAGCTTGGTGTGTCTCGCAGTATTCCTTCCAACTCCCTACTAATGTATCTGAGCCGGCAGTAGTAGTCTTATATTAGTGCTTGCCGTGTCTCACAGTATTCCTTCCGGCTCCCTACTAATGTATCTGAGCCGGCAGTAGTAGCCTTATATTAGTGCTTGCCGTGTCTCGCAGTATTACTTCCAACTCCCTACTAATGTATCTGAGCCGGCAGTAGCAGCCTTATATTAGTGCTTGGTGTGTCTTGCAGTATTCCTTCCAACTCCCTACTAATGTATCTGAGCCGGCAGTAGTAGCCTTATTTTAGTGCTTGCCGTGTCTCGTAGTATTCCTTTTCAGCTCCCTACTAATGTATCTGTGCCAGCAGTAGCAGCCTTATATTACTGCTTGTTGTTTCTCGCAGTATTCCTTCCAGCTCCCTACTAATGTATCTGAGCAGGCAGTAGTAGCCTTATATTAGTGCTTGGTGTGACCGCAGTATTCCTTCCAGCTCCCTACTGTCACGATCCGGGTATCTGGACGCCATTACTTACCCTTCAGATGCCTCCTAAGGCTGGCTCAGCGTTCCAGGACCGGATCCCATCTGTTATACTGATATCCACATTCCTGCCTCCTCTCCTGTCACTCTGAGACGCGGTCACCGCGGCGCCATGTTACATCCGGAATGGCGTCTCCCGCGGCCTCCGCCGCTGTCCCTGAGTTTCTGCATGCAGAGTGTCAGAGTGGCGATTACGTCAGCCGCGGCCTCCGCTGTGCCCGCGTGGTTAAATGTGCACTTATCAGTCTGGCGTCTCCTGTCTCCTGTGGCCGGCGCCGCCATTACTGTTTTAATTCCCTCATGGATTACAAACCAAACTTCCCTCCAAGTGTCTGCATGGGCGCAGCCATCTTGGATTCTATCATCTGTTCATTTCCACCAATCTGCTGTCTGCATTGTTAATCTGCATAATTGCCTAGCCAATCCCTTCCTTGCTGCAGGTATAAGTAATCTGTGCCTGAGCAAGGAAGGCGTCAGTGCTTTGGTTGTCAAACCTAGTTCCAGTTTGTCTCTCTCCTGTGGTTGTTTTCCAGGTTCCAGTTCCTATCTCCAAACCTCCACTAAAGAGACCCGCACCAGCATTCCACCTGCGGTGTAGCCTGACTCTCCTATCCATTTGGATTCATCTACTTCCAGCTACAGATCCACCTGCTTTCAGCATCCAGCTTCCAGCAGAGGTCAGCTCTTCTTAAAGTGCCGGTACCCTTTTCTGCAGAGTATCATTTATCACCGGCATTATTATTTCACCGCTCTCAAGCTCCAAACATCACTTTCATATTTCATCGCTCTCAAGCTACATTTATTATTTAACTGGTTCCAGCCAGTATTCACTCCGTGTCAACATCAGTCTGGTTTCAGCCAGTATCCACAGCAGCCGTTTTACCCACAGCAGCCCAGCTTTTCCTGGAACACCAGCTGGTACGATCCTGGGCTATTTCCATTGCTACAGTCGGGCCTGGTAAGGACTTTCCACCTAGAAGATTATTAAGAACTATCTCATACTATCAGAGCCCTGTGGCCCTTGCCACCCTGTAGTACCCAGGAACTGTATTATTTCCCTGCTGAGTTTTATGTTTTCTTATTTGCTGCTGTGTTACGGAGTATGTCATAATAAACATCATTGACTTTTATCCTGGTTGTCGTGGTCACGCCTTCGGGCAGTTATTCTACATGTTACTTACATGTCTAGGGGTCTGATACAACCTCCCAGGTTCCATTACATCTCAGCCCCTACAACTGAGGCTGCCTCCCGTCTGCTCAGTCCCTCAGTTGTGACACCTACTAATGTATCTGAGCCGGCAGTAGCAGCCTTATATTAGTGCTTGCCGTGTCTCACAGTATTCCTTCCAGTTCCCTACTAATGTATCTGAGCCGGCAGTAGTAGCCTTATATTAGTGCTAGGTGTGACTCGCAGTATTCCTTCCAGCTCCCTACTAATGTATCTGAGCCGTCAGTAGCAGCTTTATATTAGTGCTTGCCGTGTCTCGCAGTATTCCTTCCAACTCCCTACTAATGTATCTGAGCCGGCAGTAGTAGCCTTATATTAGTGCTTGTTGTGTCTTGCAGTATTCCTTCCAACTCCCTACTAATGTATCTGAGCCGGCAGTGGCAACCTTATATTAGTGCTTGCCGTGTCTTGCAGTATACCTTCCAACTCCCTACTAATGTATCTGAGCCGGCAGTAGTAGTCTTTTATTAGAGCTTGGTGTGTCTCGCAGTATTCCTTCCAACTCCCTACTAATGTATCTGAGCCGGCAGTAGTAGCCTTATATTAGTGCTTGCCGTGTCTCGCAGTATTCCTTCCAACTCCCTACTAATGTATCTGAGCCGGCAGTAGCAGCCTTATATTAGTGCTTGCCGTGTCTCGCAGTATTCCTTCCAACTCCCTACTAATGTATCTGAGCCGGCAGTAGTAGCCTTATATTAGTGCTTGTTGTGTCTTGCAGTATTCCTTCCAACTCCCTACTAATGTATCTGAGCCGGCAGTAGTAGCCTTATATTAGTGCTTGTTGTGTCTTGCAGTATTCCTTCCAACTCCCTACTAATGTATCTGAGCCGGCAGTAGCAACCTTATATTAGTGCTTGCCGTGTCTTGCAGTATACCTTCCAACTCCCTACTAATGTATCTGAGCCGGCAGTAGTAGTCTTTTATTAGAGCTTGGTGTGTCTCGCAGTATTCCTTCCAACTCCCTACTAATGTATCTGAGCCGGCAGTAGTAGCCTTATATTAGTGCTTGCCGTGTCTCGCAGTATTCCTTCCAACTCCCTACTAATATATCTGAGCCGGCAGTAGCAGCCTTATATTAGTGCTTGGTGTGTCTTGCAGTATTCCTTCCAACTCCCTACTAATGTTTCTGAGCCGGCAGTAGTAGCCTTATTTTAGTGCTTGCCGTGTCTCGTAGTATTCCTTTTCAGCTCCCTACTAATGTATCTGTGCCAGCAGTAGCAGCCTTATATTAGTGCTTGTTGTGTCTCGCAGTATTCCTTCCAGCTTTCTACTAATGTATCTGAGCAGGCAGTAGCAGCCTTATATTAGTGCATGGTGTGTCTTGCAGTATTCCTTCCAACTCCCTACTAATGTATCTGAGCCGGCAGTAGTAGCCTTATTTTAGTGCTTGCCGTGTCTCGTAGTATTCCTTTTCAGCTCCCTACTAATGTATCTGTGCCAGCAGTAGCAGCCTTATATTAGTGCTTGTTGTTTCTCGCAGTATTCCTTCCAGCTCCCTACTAATGTATCTGAGCCGGCAGTAGCAGCCTTATATTAGTGCTTGCCGTGTCTTGCAGTATTCCTTCCAACTCCCTACTAATGTATCTGAGCCAGCAGTAGCAGCCTTATATTAGTGCTTGCTGTGACTCTCAGTATTCCTTCCAACTCCCTACTAATGTATCTGAGCCGCCAGTAGTAGCCTTATATTAGTGCTTGGTGTGACTCGCAGTATTCCTTCCAGCTCCCTACTAATGTATCTGAGCCGGCAGTAGTAGCCTTATATTAGTGCTTGCCGTGTCTCACAGTATTCCTTCCAACTCCCTACTAATGTATCTGAGCCGGCAGTAGTAGCCTTATATTAGTGCTTGTTGTGTCTTGCAGTATTCCTTCCAACTCCCTACTAATGTATCTGAGCCGGCAGTAGCAACCTTATATTAGTGCTTGCCGTGTCTTGCAGTATTCCTTCCAACTCCCTACTAATGTATCTGAGCCGGCAGTAGCAGCCTTATATCAGTGCTTGGTGTGTCTCACAGTATTCCTTCCAGCTCCCTACTAATGTATCTGAGCCGGCAGTAGCAACCTTATATTAGTGCTTGTCGTGTCTTGCAGTATTCCTTCCAACTCCCTACTAATGTATCTGAGCCGGCAGTAGCAGCCTTATATTAGTGCTTGCTGTGACTCTCAGTATTCCTTCCAACTCCCTACTAATGTATCTGAGCCGGCAGTAGTAGCCTTATATTAGTGCTTGTTGTGTCTCGCAGTATTCCTTCCAACTCCCTACTAATGTATCTGAGCCGGCAGTAGCAGCCTTATATCAGTGCTTGGTGTGTCTCACAGTATTCCTTCCAGCTCCCTACTAATGTATCTGAGCCGGCAGTAGCAACCTTATATTAGTGCTTGCCGTGTCTTGCAGTATTCCTTCCAACTCCCTACTAATGTATCTGAGCCGGCAGTAGCAGCCTTATATTAGTGCTTGCTGTGACTCTCAGTATGTCACAACTGAGGGCCTGAGCTGACGGGAGGCAGCCTCAGTTGTAGGGGCTGAGATGTACCGGAACCTGGGAGGTTGTATCAGACCCCTGGACATGTAAGTAACATGAATAATAACTGCCCGAAGGCGTGACCACGACAACTTGGATAAAAGTCAATGATGTTTATTATGACAACTCCGCAACACAGCAGCAGTAAAAGAAAACGTAAAAGTCAGCAAAGAATAAATACAGTTCCTGGGTACTACAGGATGGCAGGAGCCACAGGGCACTGGTAGTGTGAGATAGTTCTTATGATCTTCTAGATGGAAAGTCCTTACCAGGCCCGACTGTAGCAATGGAGATAACCCAGGATTGTGCCAGCTGGTGTTCCAGAAAAAGCTGGGTTGCTGAAGATAAAACAGCTGCTGTGGATACTGGCTGGAACCAGACTGTTGTTAGCACGGAGTGGATACTGGCTGGAACCAGTTAAATAATAAATGAACTTGGGAGCGATGAAATATGAACTGAAATGTAGAACTTGAGAGCGGAGAAATAATAATACCGGTGGAGAGTGGTAAAGTGTAGAAAGGACACCGGCCCTTTAAGGGAAGCTGTACTCTGCTGGAAGCAGGTAATGTTGTAGCTGGAAACAGATGAATCCACAATGGATTGGAGAGTCAGGCTACACCGCAGGTGGAATGCTGGTGCGGGTCTCTATAGTGGAAGTCTTGAGACAGGAGCTGGAACCTGGAAGACAATCACAGGAGAGAGACAAACAGGAACTAGGTTTGACAACCAGAGCACTGACGCCTTCCTTGCTCAGGCACAGTGTATTTATACCTGCAGCAAGGAAGGGATTGGCTAGGCAATTATGCAGATTATCAATACTGAGAACAGATTGGTGGAAATGATCAGCTGACAGAATCCAAGATGGCTGCGCCCATGCAGACACTTGGAGGGAAGTTTGGTTTGTAATCCATGTGGTAATGAAAACAGTAATGGCGGCGCCGGCCACCGGAGACAGGAGGCGCCAGGCTGACAGATGCACATCCAACCACGCGGACACAGCGGAGGCCGCGGCTGACGTAATCGCCACTCAGACACTCTGCATGCAGAAGTTCAGGGACGGCGGCGGAGGCCGCGGGAGACGCCATGCCAGGTGTAATATGGCGTTTACTGTGACAGCGTCCCAGAGTGACAGGAGAGGATACAGGAATGTACACATCAGGATAACAGATGGGATCCGGTCCTGGAGCGCTGAGCCAGCCTTAGGAGGCATCTGATGGGTAAGAAATGGCGTCCAGATACCCGGATCGTGACACAGTATTCCTTCCAACTCCCTACTAATGTATCTGAGCCGGCAGTAGTAGCCTTATATTAGTGCTTGGTGTGACTCGCAGTCTTCCTTCCAGCTCCCTACTAATGTATCTGAGCCGGCAGTAGTAGCCTTATATTAGTGCTTGTTGTGTCTCGCAGTATTCCTTCCAACTCCCTACTAATGTATCTGAGCCGGCAGTAGCAGCCTTATATCAGTGCTTGGTGTGTCCCACAGTATTCCTTCCAGCTCCCTACTAATGTATCTGAGCCGGCAGTAGTAGCCTTATTTTAGTGCTTGCCGTGTCTCGTAGTATTCCTTTTCAGCTCCCTACTAATGTATCTGTGCCAGCAGTAGCAGCCTTATATTAGTGCTTGTTGTGTCTCGCAGTATTCCTTCCAGCTTTCTACTAATGTATCTGAGCAGGCAGTAGTAGCCTTATATTCGTGCTTGGTGTGACTCGCCGTATTCCTTCCAGCTCCCTATTAATGCATCTGAGCCGGCAGTAGCAGCCTTATATTAGTGCTTGCTGTGACTCTCAGTATTCCTTCCAACTCCCTACTAATGTATCTGAGCCGGCAGTAGCAACCTTATATTAGTGCTTGCCGTGTCTTGCAGTATTCCTTCCAACTCCCTACTAATGTATCTGAGCCGGCAGTAGCAGCCTTATATCAGTGCTTGGTGTGTCTCACAGTATTCCTTCCAGCTCCCTACTAATGTATCTGAGCCGGCAGTAGCAACCTTATATTAGTGCTTGCCGTGTCTTGCAGTATTCCTTCCAACTCCCTACTAATGTATCTGAGCCGGCAGTAGCAGCCTTATATTAGTGCTTGCTGTGACTCTCAGTATTCCTTCCAACTCCCTACTAATGTATCTGAGCCGGCAGTAGTAGCCTTATATTAGTGCTTGTTGTGTCTCGCAGTATTCCTTCCAACTCCCTACTAATGTATCTGAGCCGGCAGTAGCAGCCTTATATCAGTGCTTGGTGTGTCTCAGAGTATTCCTTCCAGCTCCCTACTAATGTATCTGAGCCGGCAGTAGCAACCTTATATTAGTGCTTGCCGTGTCTTGCAGTATTCCTTCCAACTCCCTACTAATGTATCTGAGCCGGCAGTAGTAGCCTTATATTAGTGCTTGGTGTGACTCGCAGTCTTCCTTCCAGCTCCCTACTAATGTATCTGAGCCGGCAGTAGTAGCCTTATATTAGTGCTTGTTGTGTCTCGCAGTATTCCTTCCAACTCCCTACTAATGTATCTGAGCCTGCAGTAGCAGCCTTATATCAGTGCTTGGTGTGTCTCACAGTATTCCTTCCAGCTCCCTACTAATGCATCTGAGCCGGCAGTAGCAGCCTTATATTAGTGCTTGCCATGTCTCACAGTATTCCTTCCAGCTCCCTACTAATGTATCTGAGCCGGCAGTAGTAGCCTTATATTAATGCTAGGTGTGACTCGCAGTATTCCTTCCAACTCCCTACTAATGTATCTGAGCCGGCAGTAGCACACTTATATTAGTGCTTCTTGTGACTCGCAGTATTCCTTCCAACTCCCTACTAATCAGTGATGTGGAATGGAAATTTTTCGCGTTTTGTGTTTTGGTTTTGGGTTCGGTTCCGCGGCCGTGTTTTGGATTCGGACGCGTTTTGGCAAAACCTCACCGAAATTTTTTTGTCGGATTCGGGTGTGTTTTGGATTCGGGTGTTTTTTTTTAAAAAACCCTAAAAAACCGCTTAAATCATAGAATTTGGGGGTCATTTTGATCCCATAGTATTATTAACCTCAATAACCATAATTTCCACTCAATTCCAGTCTATTCTGAACACCTCACACCTCACAATATTATTTTTAGTCCTAAAATTTGCACCGAGGTCGCTGGATGGCTAAGCTAAGCGACACAAGTGGCCGACACAAACACCTGGCCCATCTAGGAGTGGCACTGCAGTGTCAGGCAGGATGGCCCTTCAAAAAAATAGTCCCCAAACAGCACATGATGCAAAGAAAAAAAGAGGCGCACCAAGGTGGCTGTGTGACTAAGCTAAGCGACACAAGTAGCCGACACAAACACCTGGCCCATCTAGGAGTGGCACTGCAGTGTCAGGCAGGATGGCCCTTCAAAAAAATACTCCCCAAACAGCACATGATGCAAAGAAAAAAAGAGGCGCACCAAGGTGGCTGTGTGACTAAGCTAAGCGACACAAGTGGCCGACACAAACACCTGGCCCATCTAGGAGTGGCACTGCAGTGTCAGGCAGGATGGCCCTTCCAAAAAATCGTCTCCAAACAGCACATGATGCAAAGAAAAATGAAAGAAAAAAGAGGTGCAAGATGGAATTGTCCTTGGGCCCTCCCACCCACCCTTATGTTGTATAAACAGGACATGCACACTTTAACAAACCCATCATTTCAGTGACAGGGTCTGCCACACGACTGTGACTGAAATGACTGGTTGGTTTGGGCCCACACCAAAAAAGAAGCAATCAATCTCTCCTTGCACAAACTGGCTCTACAGAGGCAAGATGTCCACCTCATCATCATCCTCCGATTCCTCACCCCTTTCACTGTGTACATCCCCCTCCTCACAGATTATTAATTCGTCCCCACTGGAGTCCACAATCTCAGGTCCCTGTGTACTTTCTGGAGGCAATTGCTGCTGGTGAATGTCTCCACGGAGGAATTGATTATAATTCATTTTAATGAACATCATCTTCTCCACATTTTCTGGAAGTAACCTCGTACGCCGATTGCTGACAAGGTGAGCGGCTGCAGTAAACACTCTTTCTGAGTACACACTGGAGGGAGGGCAACTTAGGTAGAATAAAGCCAGTTTCTGCAAGGGCCTCCAAATTGCCTCTTTTTCCTGCCAGTATACGTACGGACTGTCTGACGTGCCTACTTGGATGCGGTCACTCATATAATCCTCCACCATTCTTTCAATGGTGAGAGAATCATATGCAGTGACAGTAGACGACATGTCAGTAATCGTTGGCAGGTTCTTCAGTCCGGACCAGATGTCAGCACTCGCTCCAGACTGCCCTGCATCACCGCCAGCGGGTGGGCTCGGAATTCTTAGCCTTTTCCTCGCACCCCCAGTTGCGGGAGAATGTGAAGGAGGAGATGGTGACGGGTCACGTTCCGCTTGACTTGACAATTTTCTCACCAGCAGGTCTTTGAACCTCTGCAGACTTGTGTCTGCCGGAAAGAGAGATACGACGTAGCTTTTAAATCTAGGATCGAGCACGGTGGCCAAAATGTAGTGCTCTGATTTCAACAGATTGACCACCCGTGAATCCTGGTTAAGCGAATTAAGGGCTTCATCCACAAGTCCCACATGCCTAGCGGAATTGCTCTGGTTTAGCTCCTCCTTCAATGTCTCCAGCTTCTTCTGCAAAAGCCTGATGAGGGGAATGACCTGACTCAGGCTGGCAGTGTCTGAACTGACTTCACGTGTGGCAAGTTCAAAGGGTTGCAGAACATTGCACAACGTTGAAATCATTCTCCACTGCGCTTGAGTCAGGTGCATTCCACCTCCTTTGCCTATATCGTAGCCATATGTATAGGCTTGAATGGCCTTTTGCTGCTGCTCCATCCTCTGAAGCATATAGAGGGTTGAATTCCACCTTGTTACCACCTCTTGCTTCAGATGATGGCAGGGCAGGTTCAGGAATGTTTGGTGGTGCTCCAGTCTTCTATACGCGGTGCCTGAATGCCGAAAGTGGCCCGCAATTCTGCGGGCCACCGACAGCATCTCTTGCACGCCCCTGTCGTTTTTTAAATAATTCTGCACCACCAAATTCAAGGTATGTGCAAAACATGGGACGTGATGGAATTTGCACAGATGTAATGCACGCACAATATTGCTGGCGTTGTCCGATGTCACAAATCCCCAGGAGAGTCCAATTGGGGTAAGCCATTCTGCGATGATCTTCCTCAGTTGCCGTAAGAGGTTTTCAGCTGTGTGCCTATTCTGGAAAGCGGTGATACAAAGCGTAGCCTGCCTAGGAACGAGTTGGCGTTTGCGAGATGCTGCTACTGGTGCCGCTGCTGCTGTTCTTGCTGCGGGAGGCAATACATCTACCCAGTGGGCTGTCACAGTCATATAGTCCTGAGTCTGCCCTGCTCCACTTGTCCACATGTCCGTGGTTAAGTGGACATTGGGTACAACTGCATTTTTTAGGACACTGGTGAGTCTTTTTCTGAGGTCTGTGTACATTTTCGGTATCGCCTGCCTAGAGAAATGGAACCTAGATGGTATTTGGTACCGGGGACACAGTACCTCAATCAAGTCTCTAGTTGGCTCTGAATTAACGATGGATACCGGAACCACGTTTCTCACCGCCCAGGCAGCCAAGGCCTCAGTTATCCGCTTTGCAGCAGGATGACTGCTGTGATATTTCATCTTCCTCGCAAAGGACTGTTGGACAGTCAATTGCTTACTGGAAGTAGTACAAGTGGTCTTCCGACTTCCCCTCTGGGATGACGATCGACTCCCAGCAGCAAGAACAGCAGCGCCAGCAGCAGTAGGCGTTACACTCAAGGATGCATCGGAGGAATCCCAGGCAGGAGAGGACTCGTCAGACTTGACAGTGACATGGCCTGCAGGACTATTGGCTTTCCTGGGTAAGGAGGAAATTGACACTGAGGGAGTTGGTGGTGTGGTTTGCAGGAGCTTGGTTACAAGAGGAAGGGATTTAGTGGTCAGTGGACTGCTTCCGCTGTCATCCAAAGTTTTTGAACTTGTCACTGACTTATGATGAATGCGCTGCAGGTGACGTATAAGGGAGGATGTTCCGAGGTGGTTAACGTCCTTACCCCTACTTATTACAGCTTGACAAAGGCAACACACGGCTTGACACCTGTTGTCCGCATTTGTGTTGAAATAATTCCACACCGAAGAGCTGATTTTTTTTTGTATTTTGACCAGGCATGTCAAGGGCCATATTCCACCCACGGACAACAGGTGTCTCCCCGGGTGCCTGACTTAAACAAACCACCTCACCATCAGAATCCTCCTTGTCAATTTCCTCCCCAGCGCCAGCAACACCCATATCCTCATCCTGGTGTACTTCAACAGTGACATCTTCAATTTGACTATCAGGAACTGGACTGCGGGTGCTCCTTCCAGCACTTGCAGGGGGCGTGCAAATGGTGGAAGGAGCAAGCTCTTCCCGTCCAGTGTTGGGAAGGTCAGGCATCGCAACCGACACAACTGGACTCTCCGTGGGGATTTGTGATTTTGAAGAACGCACAGTTCTTTACTGTGCTTTTGCCAGCTTAAGTATTTTCATTTTTCTAGCGAGAGGATGAGTGCTTCCATCCTCATTTGAAGCTGAACCACTAGCCATGAACATAGGCCAGGGCCTCAGCCGTTCCTTGCCACTCCGTGTGGTAAATGGCATATTGGCAAGTTTACGCTTCTCCTCAGACGCTTTTAATTTAGATTTTTTGGGTCATTTTACTGAACTTTTGTGTTTTGGATTTTACATGCTCTCTACTATGACATTGGGTATCGGCCTTGGCAGACAACGTTGATGGCATTTCATCGTCTCGGCCATGACTAGTGGCAGCAGCTTCAGCACGAGGTGGAAGTGGATCTTGATCTTTCCCTTTAACCTCCACATTTTTGTTCTCCATTTTTTAATGTGTGGAATTATATGCCAGTATCAATACCAATGGCCTACTACTATATTTACTGCGCAAAACTAAAATGCACCACAGGTATAGAATGTGGATGGATAGTATACTTAATGGATGACGAGTTACGACACAGAGGTAGGTACACAGCAGTGGCCTACCGTACTGCTATATATAGTATACTGGTGGACACTGTCAGCAAACTGCAAAACTGTCTAAAATGCACCACAGGTATAGAATGTAGATGGATAGTATACTTAATGGATGACGAGTGACGACACAGAGGTAGGTACACAGCAGTGGCCTACCATACTGCTATATATAGTATACTGGTGGACACTGTCAGCAAACTGCAAAACTGTCTAAAATGCACCACAGGTATAGAATGTAGATGGATAGTATACTTAATGGATGACGAGTGACGACACAGAGGTAGGTACACAGCAGTGGCCTACCGTACTGCTATATATAGTATACTGGTGGACACTGTCAGCAAACTGCAAAACTGTCTAAAATGCACCACAGGTATAGAATGTAGATGGATAGTATACTTAATGGATGACGAGTGACGACACAGAGGTAGGTACACAGCAGTGGCCTACCGTAATGCTATATATAGTATACTGGTGGACACTGTCAGCAAACTGCTAAACTAGTCTAAAATGCACCACAGGTATAGAATGTAGATGGATAGTTTACTTAATGGATGACGAGTGACGACACAGAGGTAGGTACAGCAGTGGCCTACCGTACTGCTATATATAGTATACTGGTGGACACTGTCAGCAAACTTGTAAACTAGTCTAAAATGCCCCACAGGTATACAATGCAGATGGATAGTTTACTTAATGGATGACGAGTGACGACACAGAGGTAGGTACAGCAGTGCACTCTGCACTGTACTACTCCTATATAATATTAATTATACTGGTGGTCCCCAGTCCCCACAATAAAGCAGCACACTGTGAGCACAGATATGGAGTGTTTTTCAGGCAGACAACGTATACTGGTGGTCACTGTCAGCAAAACTCTGCACTGTACTCCTGCTATAGCTGCTCCCCAGTCCCCACAATTAAGCAGTGTGAGCACTCAGCACAGATATATCATGCAGCACACTGAGCACAGATATGGTATGGAGCGTTTTTTTCAGGCAGAGAACAGATAAAAACTGGTGGTCACTTCTCAGCAAAACTCTGCACTGTACTCCTCCTAACAGCTGCTCCCCAATCCTCCCCACAAATAAGAAATAAAGTAAACCAATCAACTTCTACAATAAACAGAGAGGACGCCAGCCACGTCCTCTCCCTATCATCTCCAATGCACGAGTGAAAATGGCGGCGACGCACGGCTGCTTATATAGAATCCGAATCTCGCGAGAATCCGACAGCGGGATGATGACGTTCGGGCGCGCTCGGGTTAGCCGAGCAAGGCGGGAAAGTTCTAACCTGCCTCGGACCCGTGTGAAAAAGGTGAGGTTCGGGGGGGTTCGGTTTCGGAGAAACCGAACCCGCTCATCGCTACTACTAATGTAGCTGAGCCGGCAGTAGTAGCCTTGTATTAATGCTTGCCGTATCTCGCAGTATTCCTTCCAATTCCCTACTAATGTATCTGAGCCGGCAGTAGTAGCCTTTTATTAGTGCTTGGTGTGACTCGCAGTATTCCTTCCAGCTCCCTAGTAATGTTTCTGAGCCGGCAGTAGCAGCCTTATATTAGTGCTTGGTGTGTCTCGCCGTATTCCTTCCAACTCCCTACTAATGTATCTGAGGCTGAGCCGGCAGTAGTAGCCTTATATTAGTGCTTGCCGTGTCTCGCAGTATTCCTTCCAACTCCCTAGTAATGTATCTGAGCCGGCAGTAGTAGACTTATATAAGTGCTTGGTGTGACTCGCAGTATTCCTTCCAGCTCCCTAGTAATGTATCTGAGCCGGCAGTAGCAGACTTATATTAGTGCTTGGTGTGTCTCGCAGTATTCCTTCCAGCTCCCTACTAATGTATCTGAGCCGGCAGTAGTAGCCTTATATTAGTGCTTGGTGTGTCTCGCAGTATTCCTTCCAACTCCCTACTAATGTATCTGAGCCGGCAGTAGCAACCTTATATTAGTGCTTGTCGTGTCTCACAGTCCACTGTGCAGATGTATTAAGCCCAGAGAAGTGATAAAGCAGTGATCAGTGGAAGGTGATAACGCACCAGCCAGTCAGCTCCTAACTGTCATTTTTCAAATTTGTAATGATTGGCTGGTACTTTATCACCTTTCGCTTATCACTGGTTTATCATTTCTCCAGACTAAATACATCTGCCCACAATGTGTCAATGTCCAAATATACTTATATACTGATCTACTAATAAATATATATATATATATATATATATATATATATATATATTTATTGATTGATTGATTGATTTTTTTTTTTTTTTAAATGACATAACCGATGCTTAGCACTTTCTTGTTTGGCAGCTTCTGTATCAATAAATGCCCAGATTCTGTCCCACTCAGAAACGACTGGTTATTACTTACACACAGTAGTCGTACCTTTTTTTATTTTACAAACTTGGTCACTAATATAAGGTCTCAATTGCTTCTAAGTGCTACAGGCATTTGCCTAAAGAGCTAATTAACCATAATTGTCTGTGTATCCAAAGTTTAAGCTGTACTTTGTTTACTGCATTGCAAACCCAAATCCTGCCAACAGCTGTCAGACTACGAGTTTTTTCCGTTACCACTGACCCTATTCTTCTAGGGAGTTCTTAAACAAATAAATGTTTAATAGACCCTGGAGGTGAATCCCTTCACCATCGGCTCATGGCTCATCAACACGTCTCTGCTGCTAATCCTGGTATCAGATGAGAGATTGTGAATTGTACTGTATTAATTGGATTAAAACCCAACTTCACATTCCCCCCCCAAAAAAGAAAATTATTAAATATGACCACATTCAGAGTAAAATCTTCTCAGGAATAAACAGGTGTGTTCACATATAAGCTTTTCTACTCATGGATACAACTGTTCAACTGTAATGGTCTCAGCATGGAGCACATTCACATATCAAAATGATACATACCACCATATGGTCACTGTCACTGCAAACAGGGCCGGTTCTTGCCCTTGTGGCGCCCTGGGCAAAAGTTAGGGGTGTGGCTTAATGCGGGGGCGTGGTCAGTCACGCCCCCATTTGTAGCGCCGGGGTATACTTACTATACCCCGCTCCTGATTCCAGACCTGCAGACCTCCCCCCGGCGCCACTCTTCTCCTCGGATCTATGGGAGAGACGTCAGTCATGACGTCTCCCCCATAGCACAGCATAGGCACTAGAGGTCAATTATGACCCCTAGCGTCTGTGCTACAATGCTGTGCGGTGCGCGATGACGTCATCGTGCACCGCACAGCAAAGGTCCTCTCCATGAAGGGAAACTAGACGCTTAGCGTCTGATTCCCTTCACAGCGGGGGGGACCAGCGCCACGAAGGGAAACTAGACGCGTAGTGTCTGGTTCCCTTCTCACAGCGGGGGGAGGCACAGCGCGGGGGCACTGCTGGGGGGCACTCTGCACAGTGGCGGATCTTGCCATGGTGTGGCGCCCCGGGCAAAAGTCCTGCTTGCCCGTGGCAAGATCCGCCACTGACTGCAAACAACAAATAGCACTTCTGACACATTCCCAACTGAAGTGTCAGAAAAAAAGCTACTTGAATCACTCACCAAAAATGTTTTTTTTTTCTACTAAGGAGAGCTTGGAAAACATAAAAAGGTTACTGCTTTGTTTATTCTGAGAGTGCAATTCTTAGCACCTATCCACAAAGGTTGGCAAGGCGTTGTGCAGTATAACTAGTTTCTAGGACAAACACTGCCACCTGTAGTATACTTTAGTGTATGGTGCAGCAAGAGAAGAGTACAGTATCACCAATGAGGCAAGACAACTATTGGATCTCCAGGATCCAAATTTGCTGTGGTATGACATAACAACTTTCACAAAAGGTATAGGATGGTACTACAGTAGTTACCAGCCCTATACACGGCTTCAGGGGTGATAATACGGCCCACTATTGCCTGTGCATGGATTTCCAAAGCTATAGTAAGTGGTCAGGCACAGTACTTGAGGATTTGGATACTATGGATAAAAGTGACGTAGAATTGTTTTTACATAACATTCAGGATTCTGCAGGATTTATGGTGGAATCCATGAAGGACCTGGGTTCAATGGCTGCAGGAATTTCTTCCATGTCTGTCTCAGCTCGTCGAGAACTGTGGCTGCGCCAGTGGTCTGCGACACAGAATCCAGGAGAGGTGTGGAGACCCTACTAGAGATGAGCGGACAGGTTCTCTTTGGGGAATCGTTGGATGCATAGATCTCCACGGCTACAGCGGTTAAGTCACCTTTTCTTCCCTCAGCTGCACCTGCTGTGAAGAAACCTTTTCCTTCAGCGGCATCACAGTCCTTTCATGTTACTAAAACAAGAAAGGCCAAACCGTCCAACATCATCTTTAAAGGAGTTCGGCCAAAATCCAAGAAACCTGCTGCTGCAGGGTCCCAGGAACAGAACCTGCTTCTGGTACACCAAAGTCCTCAGCATGACAGTGGACAGCGCGGCCTGGAGGTAGGGCCGGTGGGGGTGAGACTCAGACATTTCAGTCACGTCTGGGTGTCGTCCGGCCTGGATCCTTGGGTACTAGATATTGTGTCCCAGGGGTACAGGCTGGAATTTCAATATCTTCCTCCTCACCGGTTCTTCAAATCAGGCTTGCCAGCTTTGCCGGCAGACGGGGCTACCCTACAGGGAGCCATCCAGAAGCTGGTGGAGGCACAGGTTATCGTACCAGTTCCTCCCCAGATGCAAAACAAAAGTTACTTGTGACCGGACGCCTTTCGTTCGCGTTCCCAGTGTACAGAATGGAAGGTTAGGTCACACGGGACCTGACCACATAGGGGATTCACGCTTACCGTCAGTAACCGCCTGTTACTGACTCCACCCACTGCGCTGTGGGCGGGTTTATGCTGCCACCACCAAACTCCTAACCTGCCGTGGCGTTTGGAACCACGGTTCTGCTCAGTATGTGCCGACACACTGCGTTACCACACCTGTGTGGTGTTGACGAATCCTTGCTAGGCCTCTACCGGTAGCTGGCGGAGGGCGGAACTTGGAGACGTTAGGTGCTTCCCTGGACAGCCGGAGGACGGGGCTATGTTTGGCATAACCCTGTAGGTCACAAGATGAAGCAATCTTCTTGAGGCAGATGATGTTTATTTGCTCAATAATAGTCTTAAAAAAGACTCTTCCCTATTGCTAGGGGCAACAGCATACAGCAAGATGTTCCAGCAGAATGAAGATGGTACAAATACAATTTTCATGGGGCAACTGCCCTCCTTTTATCCTACTCCAATACACATTACCACATGGGGTAAGCCTGCCCTGTGGTGTACAACCAATCAATGTGTACCCATGGGCTGTGCATGCCTTGGTCACATGCACAGCTAACATTTTTCTCTATGGATGGTGGGGAGTGGTCACTCTCCTTTGTCTGTCCCATCCTGGAGGATCAGGATACGCCCCGGTGCCATACAGTCTAGGCTGGGGGAAGTTTTCCCGCCTAAACTGACTTCCAGAAACCTGCCCGGGACCTAGCCCACTGCCTGCAGCCTGGATTTGGGCTCCAGAGCTGGGCAGCCTAGATCCCCGGTCAAGGTTTATTGGCCACTACGGGTGATCTCCATGGAGCTCCAGAAAACCGCTCAGCTTGTTTCAAAGCTGAGCTTCTCCTCTCTCTCCCAATGCCCCTTTCAAGTGTGAGGCTGGAAGGGAAAGTATTCTGTTTTTGGGGAAAAGGTCTGGGAGAATCCATCAGCCTGCACAGCCATGGATCCCCCCCCTCCCTCCTGGGACACACAACCAAGTAAGTGCAATTTACCTTTAAATACATTTAAAATACACTGTATATTCCCCTCTAAATACACACTGAGCCTGTGCCCTGCACAGGCTCCACATACGCAGGCACTGCAATGCCTCCCAGCACAATACACTTTTTATTACATTTAAAATACAATGTTTTTGTTTTAAATACTGTGCCCAGCGGTGCTCCCCTAGCCCTGCAGCCTGGCTCCTGGGGCTCTCTCTCAGTGCTGGAGGTATGGGGCTGGCTTCCCCCATCCTCCAGCCTGCCTGCCACTAGGGTCCAGGGAGCTGGCTCTCCCTGTCTCCCCAGTGTGGCACTAACTTGGTGGCCTCGCCACACAGTGCGGCGCACCCCCCTGATCTAAAGCCCGGCGGCCCAGGACACCTGTCCTGGCCGCCGTGGCTCTGTGTCTGCTGCAGCGCTGAGGTGCCAGGAGCGTAGCTCCCGGACCCCAGCACTCACCAGCCAGATTGTCCCCACGCAGCTAGGGAGCCGGCTAGCCCGGTCCCCCATGAGCGGCGCACGCTGATATCTGTGGCCTCGTCGCAGCGTCCGGTGGGGAACCGGGCTGCGCGCACCCCCCCTGCCGCCCAGCAGCCCGGGACGTCCGTCCCGGCTGCCGCGGCTGGCTACCTCCAGTGTGCTGAAGCGCTGGGAGCAGAGCTCCCGGCCCCCCAGCAGAGGCAACCCCAGAGTGCGCTGCACGGGAGCTGAGCTCCCAGCCGCAGCGTCTCGCCCTTCTCACCCGGCGCACACACAGCTCAGTGCGCCGGGAGGCTGTGCTCACCGCTGCTGTTGCCGGGAGCGGAGCTCCCGGACTCCGGCGGTCAGCGGCTCACACAGATCGCTGCAGTGGGAGCTGATCTCCCGGCTGCAGCGGTTCCCCTCCGCACACGCTGATCAGCGTGCTGGTGGGGCTCCCTCACTGCCGCTGTCGCCAGAGAGGTCCGGGACTGTGGCACATAAGTAAAAATAAATATTTAAATCACACGGCGCCTAGCGCCCAATACATTTTAAAAGTGGCGCCAAGCGCCCATTGTCCTCATAATGGCGCCAGGCACTAGGGGTTAACCCCTTCAGTGCCGCGGTGGCTATTGTCCACGTGGGCTGGGGGTCTCTCCGACCACACTCCCCCCCCCCCATTCAAGCGGGTCAACCAGGGACCCATGTCCCAACGATTTGGTCCCTGGTCCCGCAGTCCTTAATAGGGTTACCGGGAGTTCTTTGGTGGTTCAGGCTCCTCCTGACGTGACAGTCCATCCGCATTGCTATGAGCCTTGCCTTGCTTGTGGATAATATGAAAGTCATAAACCTGAAGAGCAAGGCTGCACCGCAACAGTCTGCCGTTTTCCCCCGTGGTGTGCTGGAGCCACCGTAATGGATTGTGGTCCATTACCACCGTAAAATAGCGGCCATACAAATAGGGCTGAAGCTTCTTCACAGCCCAAACAATAGCCAAACACTCCTTTTCAATTGTGGCATAACCCACCTCCCGCGGTAGCAGCTTTCTGCTCAAATAGGCCACAGGGTGCTCCTGTCCATCCGGCCCCTCCTGGCTCAGTACTGCCCCGAGTCCGTACTGTGATGCATCAGTCTGTACAACAAAGTTTTTACTATAGTCCGGCGCCATCAGTACTGGGGCTTGTACTAGAGCTGTTTTCAACGACTGGAATGCCAACTCACATGCAGTCGTCCAGTCAACTATCTTGGGGAGTTTCTTCTTGGTCAGATCAGTCAGGGGTTTGGCCACGGAACTAAAGTCAGGGACAAAACGTCTGTAGTACCCTGCGATCCCTAAGAAAGCCAGGACCTGTCTCTGGGTTGTGGGCCGGGGCCAGTCGCGGATTGCCTCCACCTTCGCTGGTTCAGGCTTCACCTTACCTCCCCCCACACGGAGTCCCAGGTACTGTACCTCTGACATCCCCATTTGGCACTTGTCTGCCCTGATGGTCAGACCTGCCCACCGAATCCTCTCTAACACCAACCCCACGTGCCTCAGGTGCTCTTCCCAGGTTCGGCTGAAGAGAGCAATGTCATCCAAGTAGGCCTGGGTGAACTCTCTGAACCCCTTCAGCAGGTCATCGACCACACTCTGGAAGGTGGCTGGCGCATTCTTCATCCCATATGGCATGGTTTTGAACTCAAACAAGCCAAAGGAGGTGATGAAGGCGGACCGTTCCTGAGCCTCGGGAGTCATTGGTATCTGCCAATACCCCTTCCTCAGGTCGAACGTAGAGATGTATTTCGCTCCAGCCAACTCGTCTAACAGTGCGTCAATGCGGGGTAGGGGTCAGGCATCGGATTTGGTCACTTCGTTCAACCGGCGGTATTCTACACAGAACCTGGTTGTCCGGTCCTTCTTGGGAACCAGTACAACGGAGGCGGCCCAGGGACTGTTGGAGCGCGTGATTACGCCTAGCACTAACATCTCCTGCACCTCTTGGTAGATACTCGCCCGCGCCTCTGGTGAGACCCGATACGCGGGTTGCCGAATCGGCCTATGCTCACCAGTGTCTACATGATGGGCACGTAGGGAAGTCAGGCCGGGCTTCCTGCTGAACTGGGCCCCAAAGGACTGCAGCACTGACTCCAGATGCTCCCTCTTGGGGTTACCAAGCTCACTGCTCCAGCTAACTTCCTCTACACCACCCTCACCCTTGGCATCTGCGAGGAGGTCAGGAATGGGATCATTTCCTGGTTCCTCCATCGGCAGGCAGCACACAGCGGCTACCGACTCCACACGCTCGTGGTATGCCTTTAACATGTTTTCCTTGGTAGGTACGCTGTCTCCTACCATCGCTGTCAAATGACACCACGTAGGTAATGTCGCTTAGGCGTTTTGCGACCGTGTACGGTCCCACCCAGGCAGCCTGGAGCTTGTTCTGACGTGTGGGCACCAGAACCAGCACCTTCTGCCCTACTCCAAAGACCCGAGCACGCGCGCCCTGGTCATACCAAGTCTTCTGCTTGGTCTGTGCTTCCGCAAGATTCGCTTGCGCTAGTCCCATGAGATTCTCTAACCGATCTCTGAGCTTCTACACATACTCCACCACGGACTCATCCTGGTGGATCAGCTCCCCCTCCCAAGACTCCCGGTACAGGTCGAGAGGTCCACGGACTCTGCGGCCATATAGTTACTCGAAGGGCGAGAATCCAGTTGACTCCTGGGGCACTTCCCGATATGCAAACAGGAGGTGCGGCAGGTATCGCTCCCAGTCTCCCCCCTCTGAAGTCACAAATGCCCGTAGCATTTGTTTCAGAGTGCCATTAAATCTCTCGCAAAGTCCGTTAGTCTGGGGATGATAGGGCGCAGTGCGGAGTTGACGCACGCCGCACCTCACCCAGAGGCACTGGACCAGATCACTCATGAACTGCGTCCCTTGATCAGTTAGGATCTCACTGGGGAACCCTACTCTACTAAATATGCCTAGCAGAGCGTCCGCTACCTTTTCCGCAGTGATGGCGGACAGAGCCACAGCCTCTGAATACCGGGTAGCATAATCCACCACGGTGAGGATGTATCTCTTCCCCGATCTACTGGGCACAGGTAGGGGACCTACTATGTCCACGGCCACTCGTTGGAAAGGTTCCCCGACTATTGGTAAAGACCTCAGGGGATCCCGAGCACTGGGGCGTCCAAGCCGTTGGCATACATCACAGGACTTACAGTAGGTCCGGACGTCATCCGACACTCTGGGCCAAAAAAAGTTCTGTGTCAGGTGCCTCAGTGTTCGGTCCCTCCCCTGGTGTCCCGCCAAAGGAATTTTGTGTGCAACTGACATCAGTTGCTCCCAAAAGCTACTGGGAACCACCAGTTGAACTTGCTCCCACACCGGCCTATCCCCTTCTACCATAGCTACCCAGTACAGTAACCCTTTACACCAGGTCACACTCCCTGCCCCCATCCCAGCAAGGCCGCGGCCAGCTTGGCGCCTCATACCTTCCAGGGATGGGTCAGAGAGCTGAGATTCCCTAAACTCCTGCCTGGGTCCCTCACTTTCTCCTAAGTCTGGACACTCTACAGGGGGAATATTGGGGTCAGTCAAGTTGGGGTCAGTCATGGTAGGGTCGGGGTGGTCGCTCATACTCACCGCCGGAGTTGGCAAACCACTAGGGACAGGAGCATCACTGGGCACCCCCACAGGATTCAACAAACTGGAACCGACATCCTCTGCATTGCTAGGGGACGTAGGCCCACCAGAGGCAAGGGGCAGATGTGCTGATCTCGCCGCTGTGGTCTTTTCCTCTGGGATGGCAGACGCTGTGGTTGGCAGTTGTTCAGCCGCTGTGGTCTTTTCCTCTGGGCTGGGCTGTGCTGGCAGAGACGATGAAGACTGTAGTCTGGCCGCTTGACTCCGGGTGATGGCGTTCGCAAAGACAGTAACGATTCCTCCACCGAGATCATTCCCCAAGACGACATCAGTTGGGAGGCCATCCATTACGGCAACATCTCTTGGCTCTTGTCCAGCTCCCCAGTCGAGGTAGACTCTGGCCATGGGCACTTCTCGCTCTAGCCCATCGGCCACTGTAACTTTTGCAGTGTAACCCTGCAGTACCGCAGCAGGATCGACAAGGTGGGGGCTCACAACAGTTATGGAGGCCCCAGAGTCTCCTAAGCCTTCGCCCTGCAGGGACCCCACTTGGACCGGCTGCAGGTGCCACCACATATTTGGTGGGCGCTTCTTAGCCATACAGGTGACTCTCTCCGCAGAGTCCACCTGTTTCTCGCCACACTCCATCGGACTGACTAGAGGGGGTACAGTCTCTGGAGGCTCACCTCCATGGGTTAAGCAAGCAATCCGGGCTCCAGCACTCGGATTTGGGGCACGAGTCTGGGGTGCTTGGGATGCAGGACAGTTCATCCTCAGATGTCCGATTTTCCCACAGCCATAGCACTTTTTGTCCAGGCGTGGCTCCGATGTCCTCTGATTACTGGCAGGGGCACTGCGGGGCGGTTGCTGGCCAAAAGCACCCGGGTTGGAAGATGCTTGCTTTGGGGGGCAATGAGCTGAAGAGGGGTGTCCCCCTGGTGGTACAGTCTTTTGGGGCTGGCTGCTGGTTGGGCGTTTCTGCCTATGTGGCCGAAATGCCACATACTTGTCTGCTAACTGGGCAGCCATTTTTAAGCTGGGTGGCTTCCAGTCCAGCACCCACTCCTTCACTTCTGGGGCGCACCTACGATAGAACTGCTCCCTGCAGATCAGGTCGATCAGTGCGTCCCATGTAGTGGCTTCCGAATCCTTCACCCACTTCACCACGTACTGCCGCAGCTGGGTGGCGAACTGCTCATGGGTGCTGCTAGGATTCTTGGGCAAGTCTCTGAACTTCTTCCTGTAAGACTCTGGAGTGATGAAGCATCGCTGGAGGAGGGCCTTCGCAACTTCGTCGTAGTTCCCACAGTCCTCCGAGGCCACTCCTCGATAGGCCTCCAATGGCTCTCCATGCAGAGTGGGCACAAGGTGTCTCACCCACTCTGACTTGGGTAGAACGTGTAGTTTACAAGTCCTTTCAAATACTTGCAAATGTCCATCAATGTCCCCATCACTGTCTGCAAACTTGGCAAACTGAACGCGTCCTGATCTGTGTACAATAGCTGACAACGGCTCCCGGGGTACCACGGCCTGTGGTGCCCGCTCATCACACCACATCTGGATGATGATCAAGCGATCTTGCTCCGTTGCTCTTTCCCCTAATATAGCTAGCCGATCTGCTAGGGTATCCGGGCCGCCCCCCCTGGGACGCTGGGATCCTGGCCCTGCTAGGGATAGCTGGGAAACATGGCTGCTGCTAGAAGGGGCGGGGCTAGTGGGTCTCACCGGTTCCGTACGAAGGTCCACTGGTAGGCAGTCCTCTGCGATGCTGACACCGTCAGTGCTTTCCACTCTGCCCGATGGGACTTATCCAAGCTCATGAGCGCCGCCTTCATGACGCTTCTGGACGCGTTGAAAGGGATATCCACACCCTTTTCCTGGCACACGATCTCCAGATCATCCTTGGACATTCCGCTGAATTCCGCCATCTTGTGCATTCTCCTGCGCTGCAGTTACTCCTCTCCTGAGTAACTCGGCTTCTCCAATCGGGTGACCGAAAAGCCGTCTGGGATTATCCCACCGCTATGCCACCAATTTCTGTGACCGGACCCCTTTCGATCGCGTTCCCAGTGCACAGAATGGAAGGTTAGGTCACACGGGACCTGACCACATAGGGGATTCCCGCTTACCATCAGTAACCGCCTGTTACTGACTCCACCCACTGCGCTGTGGGCGGGTTTATGCTGCCACCACCAAACTCCTAACCTGCCGTGGCGTTTGGAACCATGGTTCTGCTCTGTATGTGCCGACACACTGCGTTACCACACCTGTGTGGTGTTGACGAATCCTTGATAGGCCTTTACTGGTAGCTGGCGGAGGGCGGAACTTGGAGACGTTAGGTGCTTCCCTGGACAGCCGGAGGACGGGGCTATGTTTGGCATAACCCTGTAGGTCACAAGATGAAGCAATCTTCTTGAGGCAGATGATGTTTATTTGCTCAATAATAGTCTTAAAAAAGACTCTTCCCTATTGCTAGGGGCAACAGCATACAGCAAGATGTTCCAGCAGAATGAAGATGGTACAAATACAATTTTCATGGGGCAACTGCCCTCCTTTTATCCTACTCCAATACACATTACCACACGGGGTAAGCCCGCCCTGTGGTGTACAACCAATCAATGTGTACCCATGGGCTGTGCATGCCTTGGTCACATGCACAGCTAACATTGTTCTCTATGGACGGTGGGGAGTGGTCACTCTCCTTTGTCTGTCCCATCCTGGAGGATCAGGATACGCCCCGGTGCCGTTCAGTCTAGGCTGGGGGAAGTTTTCCCGCCTAAACTGACTTCCAGAAACCTGCCCGGGACCTAGCCCACTGCCTGCAGCCTGGATTTGGGCTCCAGAGCTGGGCAGCCTAGATCCCCGGTCAAGGTTTCCTGGCCACTACGGGTGATCTCCATGGAGCTCCAGAAAACCACTCAGCTTGTTTCTCCTCTCTCTCCCAGTGCCCCTTTCAAGTGTGAGGCTGGAAGGGAAAGTATTCCGTTTTGGGGGAAAAGGTCTGGGAGAATCCATCAGCCTGCACAGCCATGGATTCCCCCCTCCTGGGACACACAACCAAGTAAGTGCAATTTACCTTTAAATACATTTAAAATACACTGTATATTCCCCTCTAAATATACACTGAGCCTGTGCCCTGCACAGGCTCCACATACCCAGGCACTGCAATGCCTCCCAGCACAACACACTTTGTATTACATTTAAAATACAATGTTTTTGTTTTAAATACTGTGCCCAGCGGGGCTCCCCAAGCCCTGCAGCCTGGCTGCTAGGGCTCTCTCTCTCAGTGCTGGAGGTATGGGGCTGGCTTCCCCCATCCTCCAGCCTGCCTGCCTGCCACTGGGGTCCAGGGAGCTGGCTCTCCCTGTCTCCCCAGTGTGGCACTAACTTGGTGGCTTCGCCGCACAGTGCGGCGCACCCCCTGATCTAAAGCCCGGCAGCCCGGGACACTTGTCCCGGACGCCGTGGCTCTGTGTCTGCTGCAGCGCTGAGGTGCCGGGAGCTGAGGTGCCCTCGCCGCGCAGGGGGCCGGCTAGCCCGGTCCCCTGTATGCGGCGCTGATATCTGTGGCCTCGTCGCAGCATCCGGCGGGGAGCCGGGCTGCGGCGCACCCCCCCTGCCGCCCAGCAGCCCGGGACGTCCGTCCCGGCTGCCGCGGCTGGCTACCTCCAGTGTGCTGAAGCAGAGCTCCCGGCCCCCCAGCAGAGGCAACCCCAGAGCGCGCTGCAGCGGGAACTGAGCTCCCAGCCGCAGCGGCTCACCCTTCACTGAGCTGTGTGCGCGCCGGGGGGCTGTGCTCACTGCTGCCGTTGCCGGGAGCGGAGCTCCCGGACTCCGGCGGTCAGCGGCTCACACAGATCGCTGCAGCGGGAGCTGATCTCCCGGCTGCAGCGGTTCCCCTCCGCACACACTGATCAGCGCGCTGGGGGGCTCCCTCACTGTCGCGGTCGCCAGAGAGGTCCAGGACCGCGGCACATAAGTAAAAATACATTTTTAAATCACATGGCGCCTAGCGCCCAATACATTTTAAAAGTGGCGCCAAGCGCCCATTGTCCTCATAATGGCGCCGGGCACTAGGGGTTAACCCCTTCAGTGCCACGGCGGCCATTGTCCACGTGGGCTGGGGGTTTCTCCGGCCACATACTATTCGAACCTTTTCGTGGTACCGAAACCGGATGGTTCGGTCAGGCCCATTCTGAACTTAAAATCACTAAACCCCTTTCTGAGGGAGTTCAAGTTCAAAATGGAGTCTCTAAGGGCAGTGATATCAGATCGGGAGGAGGGGGAATTTCTGGTATCCCTGGATATCAAGGATGCGTACCTCCACATGCCGATTTGGCTGCCGCATCAAGCTTATCTTCGATTCGCACTGCTGGACTGTTATTTTCAGTTCCAGGCCCTGCCATTCGGCCTCTCCACAGCACCGAGGGTATTTACCAAGGTGATGACGGAAATGATGGTTCTCCGCCGCAGACAGGGGGTGAACATAATTCCATATCTGCACGATCTGATAAAAGCATCGTCCAAGGAGAAGCTGTTTATGGTCCACAGCTCTCATGACCCAGCTTCTCAGGGAACATGATTGGATCCTGAATCTTCCAAAATCTAATTTGGAACCAACCAGGACGTTGTCCTTTCTGGAAATGATACTCGACACGGAAGTGCAGAGGGTGTTTCTTCGAGAGGAAAAAGCATTGGTGATACAAACAATGGTCCAGGATGTCCTGAAGCCAACCCGGGTGTCGGTTCATCAGTGCATTCACCTTCTGGGGAAGATGGTGGCCTATTACGAGGCTCTGCAGTATGGGAGGTTTCACGCTCGGTCCTTCCAACTGGATCTCCTGGACAAGTGGTCGGGATCCCATCTACACATGCACCAGAGAATACGTCTGTTGCCAAAGCCCAGGATTTCACTCCTCTGGTGGCTGCAATTACCTCACCTTCTGGAGGGCCGCAGGTTCAGGATTCAGGACTGGATCCTTCTAAACACGGATGCAAGTCTCCGGGGCTGGGGCGCAGTCACTCAAGGGGATACCTTCCAAGGACGGTGGTCAAGTCTGGAAGCTGGCCTGCCGATAAACATTCTGGAACTAAGAGCCGTCTACAATGGTCTTCTCCAAGTGACCCATCTTCTGAGAAATCGGGACAGTGGCTTACATAAACCGACAGGGCGAAATGAGGAGCAGAGCTGCAATGTCAGAGGTAACAAGAATCCTCCTCTGGGCAGAAAAACATGCGTTGGCACTGTCAGCAATCTTCATTCCGGGAGTGGACAACTGGGAAGCATACTTCCTCAGCAGACACAATCTCCATCCAGGGGAGTGGGGTCTCCATCCGGAGGTGTTCAAGGAGGTAACAGATCTTTGGGGCATACCCCAAATCGACATGATGGCCTCTCGTCTCAACATTAAGCTTCAGCGGTATTGTTCCAGGTCGAGGGACCCGCAAGCAGTGGCGGTGGACTCCCTAGTGTCTCTGTGGATGTTCCAGTCAGTGTACGTGTTTCCTCCATTTACACTCATTCCAAGAGTTCTCAAACTCATAAGGAGAACAAGAGTTCAGGCAATCCTCATTGCTCCGGACTGGCCAAGAAGGGCTTGGTATGCGGATCTTCTGGATCTACTGCTAGAAGAGAGGAGGGAGGACCTGCTGCAGCAGGGGCCATTCGCCTATCAAGACTTACCATGGCTACGTTTGATAGCATTGAAGTTGAACGCCAGATCATAGCTCGGAAGGGCATTCCGATCAAGGTTATTCCTACCCTGATACAGGCAAGGAAAGGAGTAACGTCAAAACATTACCATCGTATTTGGAAAAAATATGTATCTTGGTGTGAGTCCAAGTTTCCTGCGTTGGAGTTTCAACTGGGACGTTTTCTCCTCTTGCTGCAAACCGGTGTGGATATGGGCCTGAGGTTAGGATCCATAAAGGTCCAAATTTCAGCCCTATCCATTTTCTTCCAGAAACAGTTGTCTGCCCTCCCTGAGGTTCAGACTTTTTTGTAGGGATGAGCGGGTCCGGTTCCTCGGAATCCGAACCCGCCCGAACTTCATGTTTTTTTACACGGGGCCGAGCGACTCGGATCTTCCCGCCTTGCTCGGTTAACCCGAGCGCGCCCGCACGTCATCATCCCGCTGTCGGATTCTCGCGAGGCTCGGATTCTATCGCGAGACTCGGATTCTATATAAGGAGCCGCGCGTCGCCGCCATTTTCACACGTGCATTGAGATTCATAGGGAGAGGACGTGGCTGGCGTCCTCTCCGTTTATAGAGAAGAGAGTGAGACAGTAGAGAGAGACACAGTAGTAATTTTGGGGAGCATTAGGAGGAGTACTAGTTACTTGCTGAAGTGATAGATAGTGTGACTGTATATTATCTGACTTGTGGGGGAGACACTGACAGTGGGGAGCAGTTAGAGTCTGAGAGCAGGACTCAGGAGTACATATAACGTACAGTGCACACTTTTGCTGCCAGAGTGCCACACTGCCATTGTGACCACACTGACCACCAGTATAATATATATTGTGATTGTCTGCTTAGGAGTACTACTTGCAAGTTGCTGATAGTGTGACCAGTGACCTGACCACCAGTCACCACCAGTTTAATATATATATATATATATATAATTGTATATAATATATATATAATATTGTATACCACCTACCCGTGGTTTTTTTTTTTTCTTTCTTCTTTATACATACTACTATAGTAGCTTACTGTAGCAGTCTGCGGTGCTGCTGAGCTGACAGTGTCCAGCAGGTCCGTCATCAGTCATTACATAATAAATATATCTACCTGTCCGGCTGCAGTACTAGTGATATTATATATATATATATTGATTTCATCTCATTATCATCCAGTCTATATTAGCAGCAGACACAGTACGGTAGTCCACGGCTGTAGCCACCTCTGTGTCGGCAGTCGCTCGTCCATCCATAATTGTATACCACCTACCCGTGTTTTTTTTTTCTTTCTTCTTTATACATACTACTATAGTAGCTTACTGTAGCAGTCTGCGGTGCTGATGAGCTGACAGTGTCCAGCAGGTCCGTCATCAGTCATTACATAATAAATATATCTACCTGTCCGGCTGCAGTACTAGTGATATTATATATATATATATATATATTGATTTCATCTCATTATCATCCAGTCTATATTAGCAGCAGACACAGTACGGTAGTCCACGGCTGTAGCTACCTCTGTGTCGGCAGTCGCTCGTCCATCCATAATTGTATACCACCTACCCGTGTTTTTTTTTTTTTTCTTTCTTCTTTATACATACTACTACAGTAGCTTACTGTAGCAGTCTGCGGTGCTGCTGAGCTGACAGTGTCCAGCAGGTCCGTCATCAGTCATTACATAATAAATATATCTACCTGTCCGGCTGCAGTACTAGTGATATTGTATATATATATATATTGATTTCATCTCATTATCATCCAGTCTATATTAGCAGCAGACACAGTACGGTAGTCCACGGCTGTAGCTACCTCTGTGTCGGCAGTCGCTCGTCCATCCATAATTGTATACCACCTACCCGTGGTTTTTTTTTCTTTCTTCTTTATACATACTACTATAGTAGCTTACTGTAGCAGTCTGCGGTGCTGCTGAGCTGACAGTGTCCAGCAGGTCCGTCATCAGTCATTACATAATAAATATATCTACCTGTCCGGCTGCAGTACTAGTGATATTATATATATATATATTGATTTCATCTCATTATCATCCAGTCTATATTAGCAGCAGACACAGTACGGTAGTCCACGGCTGTAGCTACCTCTGTGTCGGCAGTCGCTCGTCCATCCATAATTGTATACCACCTACCCGTGGTTTTTTTTTTTTTTCTCCTTTATACATACTACTATAGTAGCTTACTGTAGCAGTCTGCGGTGCTGCTGAGCTGACAGTGTCCAGCAGGTCCGTCATCAGTCATTACATAATAAATATATCTACCTGTCCGGCTGCAGTACTAGTGATATTATATATATATATATTGATTTCATCTCATTATCATCCAGTCTATATTAGCAGCAGACACAGTACGGTAGTCCACGGCTGTAGCTACCTCTGTGTCGGCAGTCGCTCGTCCATCCATAAGTATACTAGTATCCATCCATCTCCATTGTTTACCTGAGGTGCCTTTTAGTTGTGCCTATTAAAATATGGAGAACAAAAATGTTGAGGTTCCAAAATTAGGGAAAGATCAAGATCCACTTCCACCTCGTGCTGAAGCTGCTGCCACTAGTCATGGCCGAGACGATGAAATGCCAGCAACGTCGTCTGCCAAGGCCGATGCCCAATGTCATAGTACAGAGCATGTAAAATCCAAAACACCAAATATCAGTAAAAAAAGGACTCCAAAATCTAAAATAAAATTGTCGGAGGAGAAGCGTAAACTTGCCAATATGCCATTTACCACACGGAGTGGCAAGGAACGGCTGAGGCCCTGGCCTATGTTCATGGCTAGTGGTTCAGCTTCACATGAGGATGGAAGCACTCAGCCTCTCGCTAGAAAACTGAAAAGACTCAAGCTGGCAAAAGCACCGCAAAGAACTGTGCGTTCTTCGAAATCCCAAATCCACAAGGAGAGTCCAATTGTGTCGGTTGCGATGCCTGACCTTCCCAACACTGGACGTGAAGAGCATGCGCCTTCCACCATTTGCACGCCCCCTGCAAGTGCTGGAAGGAGCACCCGCAGTCCAGTTCCTGATAGTCAGATTGAAGATGTCAGTGTTGAAGTACACCAGGATGAGGAGGATATGGGTGTTGCTGGCGCTGGGGAGGAAATTGACAAGGAGGATTCTGATGGTGAGGTGGTTTGTTTAAGTCAGGCACCCGGGGAGACACCTATTGTCCGTGGGAGGAATAGGGCCGTTGACATGCCTGGTGAAAATACCAAAAAAATCAGCTCTTCGGTGTGGAAGTATTTCACCAGAAATGCGGACAACATTTGTCAAGCCGTGTGTTGCCTTTGTCAAGCTGTAATAAGTAGGGGTAAGGACGTTAACCACCTCGGAACATCCTCCCTTATACGTCACCTGCAGCGCATTCATAATAAGTCAGTGACAAGTTCAAAAACTTTGGGCGACAGCGGAAGCAGTCCACTGACCAGTAAATCCCTTCCTCTTGTAACCAAGCTCACGCAAACCACCCCACCAACTCCCTCAATGTCAATTTCCTCCTTCCCCAGGAATGCCAATAGTCCTGCATGCCATGTCACTGGCAATTCTGACGAGTCCTCTCCTGCCTGGGATTCCTCCGATGCATCCTTGCGTGTAACGCCTACTGCTGCTGGCGCTGCTGTTGTTGCTGCTGGGAGTCGATGGTCATCCTAGAGGAGAAGTCGTAAGCCCACTTTTACTACTTCCACCAAGCAATTGACTGTCCAACAGTCCTTTGCGAGGAAGATGAAATATCACAGCAGTCATCCTGTTGCAAAGCGGATAACTGAGGCCTTGACAACTATGTTGGTGTTAGACGTGCGTCCGGTATCCGCCGTTAGTTCACAGGGAACTAGACAATTTATTGAGGCAGTGTGCCCCCGTTACCAAATACCATCTAGGTTCCACTTCTCTAGGCAGGCGATACCGAGAATGTACACGGACGTCAGAAAAAGACTCACCAGTGTCCTAAAAAATGCAGTTGTACCCAATGTCCACTTAACCATGGACATGTGGACAAGTGGAGCAGGGCAGGGTCAGGACTATATGACTGTGACAGCCCACTGGGTAGATGTATGGACTCCCGCCGCAAGAACAGCAGCGGCGGCACCAGTAGCAGCATCTCGCAAACGCCAACTCTTTCCTAGGCAGGCTACGCTTTGTATCACCGGTTTCCAGAATACGCACACAGCTGAAAACCTCTTACGGCAACTGAGGAAGATCATCGCGGAATGGCTTACCCCAATTGGACTCTCCTGTGGATTTGTGGCATCGGACAACGCCAGCAATATTGTGTGTGCATTAAATATGGGCAAATTCCAGCACGTCCCATGTTTTGCACATACCTTGAATTTGGTGGTGCAGAATTTTTTAAAAAACGACAGGGGCGTGCAAGAGATGCTGTCGGTGGCCAGAAGAATTGCGGGACACTTTCGGCGTACAGGCACCACGTACAGAAGACTGGAGCACCACCAAAAACACCTGAACCTGCCCTGCCATCATCTGAAGCAAGAAGTGGTAACGAGGTGGAATTCAACCCTCTATATGCTTCAGAGGTTGGAGGAGCAGCAAAAGGCCATTCAAGCCTATACAATTGAGCATGATATAGGAGGTGGAATGTACCTGTCTCAAGCGCTGTGGAGAATGATTTCAACGTTGTGCAAGGTTCTGCAACCTTTTGAACTTGCCACACGTGAAGTCAGTTCAGACACTGCCAGCCTGAGTCAGGTCATTCCCCTCATCAGGCTTTTGCAGAAGAAGCTGGAGGCATTGAAGGAGGAGCTAAAAGGGAGCGATTCCGCTAGGCATGTGGGACTTGTGGATGGAGCCCTTAATTCGCTTAACAAGGATTCACGGGTGGTCAATCTGTTGAAATCAGAGCACTACATTTTGGCCACCGTGCTCGATCCTAGATTTAAAACCTACCTTGGATCTCTCTTTCCGGCAGACACAAGTCTGCTGGGGTTCAAAGACCTGCTGGTGAGAAAATTGTCAAGTCAAGCGGAACGCGACCTGTCAACATCTCCTCCTTCACATTCTCCCGCAACTGGGGGTGCGAGGAAAAGGCTCAGAATTCCGAGCCCACCCGCTGGCGGTGATGCAGGGCAGTCTGGAGCGACTGCTGATGCTGACATCTGGTCCGGACTGAAGGACCTGACAATGATTACGGACATGTCGTCTACTGTCACTGCATATGATTCTCTCACCATTGAAAGAATGGTGGAGGATTATATGAGTGACCGCATCCAAGTAGGCACGTCAGACAGTCCGTACTTATACTGGCAGGAAAAAGAGGCAATTTGGAGGCCCTTGCACAAACTGGCTTTATTCTACCTAAGTTGCCCTCCCACAAGTGTGTACTCCGAAAGAGTGTTTAGTGCCGCCGCTCACCTTGTCAGCAATCTGCGTACGAGGTTACTTCCAGAAAATGTGGAGAAGATGATGATCATTAAAATGAATTATAATCAATTCCTCCGTGGAGACATTGACCAGCAGCAATTGCCTCCACAAAGTACACAGGGAGCTGAGATGGTGGATTCCAGTGGGGACGAATTGATAATCTGTGAGGAGCGGGATGTACACGGTGATATATCGGAGGATGATGATGAGGTGGACATCTTGCCTCTGTAGAGCCAGTTTGTGCAAGGAGAGATTAATTGCTTCTTTTTCGGTGGGGGTCCAAACCAACCCGTCATTTCAGTCACAGTCGTGTGGCAGACCCTGTCACTGAAATGATGGGTTGGTTAAAGTGTGCATGTCCTGTTTATACAACATAAGGGTGGGTGGGAGGGCCCAAGGACAATTCCATCTTGCACCTCTTTTTTCTTTCATTTTTATTTGCGTCATGTGCTGTTTGGGGAGTGTTTTTTGGAAGGGCCATCCTGCGTGACACTGCAGTGCCACTCCTAGATGGGCCAGGTGTTTGTGTCGGCCACTAGGGTCGCTTAGCTTACTCACACAGCTACCTCATTGCGCCTCTTTTTTTCTTCTTTGCGTCATGTGCTGTTTGGGGAGTGTTTTTTGGAAGGGCCATCCTGCGTGACACTGCAGTGCCACTCCTAGATGGGCCAGGTGTTTGTGTCGGCCACTAGGGTCGCTTATCTTACTCACACAGCTACCTCATTGCGCCTCTTTTTTTCTTCTTTGCGTCATGTGCTGTTTGGGGAGTGTTTTTTGGAAGGGCCATCCTGCGTGACACTGCAGTGCCACTCCTAGATGGGCCAGGTGTTTGTGTCGGCCACTAGGGTCGCTTAGCTTACTCACACAGCTACCTCATTGCGCCTCTTTTTTTTTTCTTTGCGTCATGTGCTGTTTGGGGAGTGTTTTTTGGAAGGGCCATCCTGCGTGACACTGCAGTGCCACTCCTAGATGGGCCAGGTGTTTGTGTCGGCCACTAGGGTCGCTTAGCTTACTCACACAGCTACCTCATTGCGCCTCTTTTTTTCTTCTTTGCGTCATGTGCTGTTTGGGGAGTGTTTTTTGGAAGGGCCATCCTGCGTGACACTGCAGTGCCACTCCTAGATGGGCTAGGTGTTTGTGTCGGCCACTAGGGTCGCTTAGCTTAGTCATCCAGCGACCTCGGTGCAAATTTTAGGACTAAAAATAATATTGTGAGGTGTGAGGTATTCAGAATAGACTGAAAATGAGTGGAAATTATGGTTTTTGAGGTTAATAATACTTTGGGATCAAAATGACCCCCAAATTCTATGATTTAAGCTGTTTTTTAGGGTTTTTTGAAAAAAACACCCGAATCCAAAACACACCCGAATCCGACAAAAAAAATTCGGTGAGGTTTTGCCAAAACGCGGTCGAACCCAAAACACGGCCGCGGAACCGAACCCAAAACCAAAAAAAAAACCCGAAAAATTTCAAGTGCACATCCCTACTTTTTTGAAGGGAGTTCTGCACATCCAACCTCCCTTTGTACCACCAACGGAGCCTTGGGATCTTAACGTGGTGTTGCAGTTCCTCCAGTCGGACTGGTTTGAGCCTCTACAGGAGGTTGAGGTCAAGTTTCTCACGTGGAAGGCTTTCACTTTGTTGGTCTTAGCTTCTTTTAGACGTGTGTCGGAGTTGGGGGCTTTGTCATGTAAAAGCCCATACTTGATCTTCCATGAAGACAGAGCTGAGCTTCGGACACGTCAGCAGTTTCTTCCGAAGGTTGTGACGGCATTTCATATCAACCAACCTATTGTGGTGCCAGTTGCAACTGACTCCTCAATTTCATCAAAGACTTTAGATATTGTAAGGGCTCTAAAGATATATGTGAGGAGTACTGCTCGTCACAGAAAATTGGACTCTCTGTTTGTCCTGTATGATCCCAAGAAAATTGGGTGTCCTGCTTCTAAGCAGACTATTTCTCACTGGATCAGGTTCACTATCCAGCATGCGTATTCTATGGCAGGCTTGCCATGTCCTACGTCTGTTAAGGCCCACTCTATTAGTAAGGTGGGTTCTTCCTGGGCGGCTGCCCGGGGTGTCTCAGCCTTACAACTCTGCCGAGCAGCTACTTGGTCGGGGTCGAACACATTCGCAAATTTCTACAGGTTCGATACTTTGGCCTCTGGGGACCTTAAGTTTAGTCAATTGGTTCTGCAGGAGCCCCCGCGCTCTTTCTCCCGTTCTGGGAGCTTTGGTACATCCCCATGATACTAATGTGGACCCCAGCATCCTCTAGGATGTAAGAGAAAAATAAGATTTTAAACCTACCGGTAAATCTTTTTCTCCTAGTCCGTAGAGGATGCTGGGGACTCCGTAAGGACCATGGGGAATAGACGGGCTCCACAGGAGACATGGGCACTATAAAGAAACTTTAGAATGGGTGTGCCCTGGCTCCTCCCTCTATGCCCCTCCTCCAGACCTCAGTTAGAGAAACTGTGCCCAGAGGAGACGGACAGTATGAGGAAAGGATATTGTAAATCCAAGGGCAAGATTCACACCAGCCCACACCATCCACACCGTATAACCTGGAATATACGAACCAGTCAACAGTATGAAACAGAACAGCATCAGTCAAAGACTGAACAAACTGTAACATAACCCTTATGCAAGCAATAACTATATACAAGTCTTGCAGAATGTTGTCCGCACTGGGACGGGCGCCCAGCATCCTCTACGGACTAGGAGAAAAAGATTTACCGGTAGGTTTAAAATCTTATTTTCTCTTACGTCCTAGAGGATGCTGGGGACTCCGTAAGGACCATGGGGATTATACCAAAGCTCCAGACCGGGCGGGAGAGTGCGGACGACTCTGCAGCACCGACTGAGCAAACGCAAGGTCCTCATCAGCCAGGGTATCAAACTTATAGAACTTTGCAAAAGTGTTTGAACCTGACCAGGTAGCTGCTCGGCAAAGCTGTAAAGCCGAGACACCTCGGGCAGCCGCCCAAGAAGAGGACACCTTCCTAGTGGAATGGGCCTTTACCGAATTTGTT
The DNA here is from genome assembly GCF_028390025.1 of Pseudophryne corroboree. Taxonomy (NCBI): domain Eukaryota; kingdom Metazoa; phylum Chordata; class Amphibia; order Anura; family Myobatrachidae; genus Pseudophryne; species Pseudophryne corroboree. The sequence goes on from NC_086446.1 coordinate 172,338,532, forward strand.
AACGGCAATCCTGCCGTAGAATGAGCCTGCTAAATCGTGTTACGGATCCAGCGAGCAATAGTCTGCTTCGAAGCAGGAGCGCCAACTTTGTTGGCTGCATACAGGACAAACAGTGCCTCTGTTTTCCTAACTCGAGCCGTCCTGGTTACATAGATTTTTAAGGCCCTGACTACATCCAGGGACTTGGAATCCTCCAAGTCACTCGTAGCCACAGGCACCACAATAGGTTGGTTCATATGAAATGAAGAAACCACCTTAGGCAAAAATTGAGGACGAATCCTCAACTCCACTCTATCCACATGGAAGGTCAAATAGGGGCTCTTGTGAGACAAGGCCGCCAATTCAGACACCCGCCTTGCAGATGCCAATGCCAACAACATAACCACTTTGCAAGTGAGATACTTTAATTCCACAGTTTGAAGAGGCTCAAACCAGTGAAACTTAAGGAACTGTAACACCACGTTAAGGTCCCATGGTGCCACTGGGGGCACAAAAGGAGGCTGGATATGCAGCACTCCCTTCACAAAAGTCTGGACTTCTGGTAGAGAAGCCAATTCCTTCTGAAAGAAAATGGACAGGGCTGAAATCTGTACCTTAATGGAACCCAATTTTAGGCCCAAATTCACTCCAGTCTGTAGGAAGTGGAGAAAACGGCCCAGATGGAATTCTTCCAAAGGAGCATTCTTGGTCTCACACCAAGACACATACTTCCTCCAGATACGGTGATAATGTTTTGCTGTCACCTCCTTCCTAGCCCTTATCAGAGTAGGAATGACCTAATCCGGAATGCCCTTTTCAGCTAGGATCCGGCGTTCAACCGCCATGCCGTCAAACGCAGCCGCGGTAAGTCTCGGAACAGACAGGGCCCCTGTTGCAACAGGTCCTCTCTGAGAGGAAGAGGCCACGGATCTTCTGTGAGCATTTCCTGCAGACCGGATACCAGGCCCTTCAAAGGCCAATCTGGAACAATGAGAATTGCCTGTACTCCTTTTCGTCTTATGATTCTCAATATTTTTGAGATGAGAGGAAGAGGAGGGAACACATAGACCGACTGAAACACCCACGGAGTCACCAGGGCGTCCACTGCTACCGCCTGAGGCTCCTTTGACCTGGCACAATACCTGGGAGCTTTTTGTTGAGGCGTGACGCCATCATGTCTATTTGAGGCAGTCCCCACTGACTTGCAATTTCTGCAAAGACTTCTTGATGAAGTCCCCACTCTCCTGGATGGAGATCGTGTCTGCTGAGGAAGTCTGCTTCCCAGTTGTCCACTCCCGGAATGAAGACTGCTGTCAGAGCGCTTACATGATTTTCCGCCCAGCGAAGAATTCTGGTGGCTTCCGCCATTGCCACTCTGCTCCTTGTTCCGCCTTGGCGGTTTACATGAGCCACTGCTGTGACGTTGTCTGACTGAATCAGAACCGGTAGGCCACGAAGAAAATTCAACGCTTGACGTAGGCCATTGTATATGGCCCTCAATTCCAGTACGTTGATGTGTAGACAAGCCTCCTGGCTTGACCACAGACCCTGGAAGTTTCTTCCCTGTGTGACTGCTCCCCATCCTCGGAGGGTCGCGTCCGTGGTCACCAGAACCCAGTCCTGAATGCCAAACCTGCAACCCTCTAGAAGGTGAGCACTCTGCAGCCACCACAAGAGAGATACCCTGGCCCTGGGGGACAGGCTGATCATTTGATGAATATGTAGATGTGACCCGGACCACTTGTACAGAAGGTCCCACTGAAAGGTCCTCGCATGGAACCTGCCGAATGGAATGGCCTCGTAAGACGCCACCATCTTTCCCAGAACTCGAGTGCATTGATGGACCGACACCCTTTTTGGCTTTAACAGGTCCCTGACCACGTTCTGGAGTTCATGGGCCTTTTCCATCGGGAGAAAAACCCTTTTTTGTTCCGTATCCAGAATCATGCCTAAGAAAGGCAAACGGGTCGTTGGAACCAACTGTGACTTTGGTAGATTGAGAATCCAGCCGTGCTGCTGCAACACCCTCAGTGAGAGTGATACGCTGTTCAGCAACTATTCTCTCGATCTCGCTTTTATTAGGAGATCGTCCAAGTACGGGATAATTGTGACTCCCTGCTTGCGCAGGAGCACCATCATTTCCGCCATTACCTTGTTGAAAATCCTCGGGGCCGTGGAAAGCCCAAACGGCAACGTCTGAAATTGGTAATGACAATCCTGTACAGCAAATATCAGGAACGCCTGATGAGGAGGATATATAGGGACATGAAGGTATGCATCCTTTATGTCCAGGGACACCATATAATCTCCCCCCTCCAGGCTGGCAATGACCGCTCTGAGCCATTCCATCTTGAATTTGAACCTTTCCAAGTATAGGTTTAAGGATTTTAAATTCAGAATGGGTCTGACCGAACCGTCCGGTTTCGGGACCACAAACAGGGACGAGTAGTACCCCGTCCCCTGTTGAAGCAGGGGAACTTTGAACACCACATGTTGAAGACACAATTTTTGAATTGCATTTAAAACTACTTCCCTCTCTGGGGAAGAAGCTGGTAGGGCCGATTTGAAAAACCGGCGAGGAGGCACCTCTTCGAATTCCAGCTTGTAACCCTGGGAAACAATGTCTATTTCCCTGGGACCCACCTGTGATTGAATCCAGACGTTGCTGAAAAGTCGAAGACGTGCCCCCACTGGGGCGGACTCCCTCAGCGGAGCCCCAGCGTCATGCGGTGGATTTTGTAGAAGCCGGGGAGGACTTCTGCTCCTGGGAACTAGCTGTAGTTGCCAGCTTTTTTCCCCTGCCGTTACCTCTGGCAAGAAAGGAAGATCCCCGTACTCTCTTGGATTTATGCGACCGAAAGGACTGCATCTGATAATGAGGTGTTTTCTTAGGCTGTGAGGAAACATAAGGCAAAAAAGTTGATTTACCTGCAGTAGCCGTGGAAACCAGGTCCGTGAGACCTTCCCCAAATAAGTCCTCACCCTTGTAAGGCAAAACCTCCATATGCCTCTTCGAGTCGGCATCACCCGTCCATTGTCGGGTCCATAGGGCTCGCCTAGCAGAAATTGCCATAGCGTTGGCTCTGGAACCCAGTAGGCCAACGTCTCTCTGAGCATCTCTCATATATAGGACAGCATCCTTAATATGACCCAGGGTCAATAAAATGGTTTCCTTATCCAGCGTATCAATATCAGCAGATAAGGTATCTGTCCAAGCTGCAACAACGCTACAATCCCAAGCCGACGCTATCGCCGGTCTGAGTAATGTACCAGTATGTGTGTAAATTGACTTCAAGGAAGTTACCTGCCTGCGATCAGCAGGATCCTTGAGTGTTGCGGTATCTTGAGACGGCAGCGCTACCTTCTTGGTTAAGCGTGTCAACGCTTTGTCCACCCTTGGGGAGGATTTCCACCGTATCCTGTCCTTAGTCGGGAAAGGATACGCCATAAGAATCCTTTTGGGAATCTGCAGTTTTTTGTCTGGAGTTTCCCAAGCCCTTTCAAACAACTCGTTTAGCTCATGTGAAGGGGGAAAAGTAACCTCAGGCTTCTTTTCTTTAAATATGTGGACCCTCGTGTCAGGTACAGAGGGGTCATCTGTTATATGCAACACGTCTTTTATTGCAATAATCATATAATGAATACTTTTTGCCAACCTTGGCTGCAACTTCGCATCATCGTAGTCGACACTGGAGTCAGAATCCGTGTCGGTATCAGTGTCTACTACTTGGGATAGTGGGCGCTTTTGAGACCCAGACGGTCCCTGCGACATAGTGAAAGTCAGGGCTTGACTCCCTGTACATTCCCTGGACTCCGCTTTGTCCAGCCTTTTGTGTAATAAACTCACATTTGCATTTAAAACATTCCACATAGCCAACCAGTCAGGTGTCGGCGTTGCCGACGGAGACACCACACTCATTTGCTCCACCTCCTCCCTAGAAGAGCCTTCCGCTTCAGACATGCCGACACACACATACCGACACCCCACACACTAAGGGAAATCTCTAATCTGGAGACAGTTCCCCAACAAGGCCCTTTGGAGAGACAGAGAGAGAGTATGCCAGCACACACCCAGTGCCAATGACCCTGGAAAAAAAAAATCCCAGATATATATAGCACTTTTTATGATATATCAACTGCGACAAATTATGTGCCCCCCCCTCCCTTCTTTAAAACCCTCTGTCACCGTGTTCAGCAGGGGAAAGTCCGGGGAGACAGCTTCTCAGCGGTGTGCTGTGGAGAAAATGGCGCTGGTTAGTGCTGAGGGATCAAGCTCTGCCCCCTCAGCGGCGGGCTACGGTCCCGCTCGATTTCTTTAAAATCTGGCAGGGATTTTCTATGTACAGCCCTCAGAGCCTATATATAATGTCAGGCCAGTCAAAGAGGTTTAAAAATTGCTGCCCAGGGCTCCCCCCCTGGGCCCTGCACCCATCAGTGCCTGCCTTGTGTGTTGTGTGTGGGAGCAATGGCGCGCAGCGTTACCTCAGCGAATATCTGAAGTCTTCTGCCGCCTCTGAAGTCTTCTATCTTCTTATACTCACCCGGCTTCTATCTTCCGGCTCTGTGAGGAGGACGGCGGCGCGGCTCCGGGACGAACGGCAAGCGGAGACCTGCATTCCGACTCCCTCTGTAGCTAATGGTGTCCAGTAGCCTAAGAAGCAGAGCCTAGCATTTAAGTAGGTCTGCTTTTCTCTCCTCAGTCCCACGATGCAGGGAACCTGTTGCCAGCAGGGCTCCCTGAAAATAAAAAACCTAATAAAATTCTTACTTTCAGAGAAACTCAGGAGAGCTCCCTGTAGTGCATCCAGTCTCCTCTGGGCATTGTATCAAACTGAGGTCTGGAGGAGGGGCATAGAGGGAGTAGCCAGTGCACACCCATTCTAAAGTGTCTTTATAGTGCCCATGTCTCCTGTGGAGCCCGTCTATTCCCCATGGTCCTTACGGAGTCCACAGCATCCTCTAGGACATAAGAGAAAAAGGATTTTAATTACCTACTGGTAAATCCTTTTCTCGTAGTCCGTAGAGGATTCTGGGTGCCCGCCCAGCGCTTCGTGATCCTGCAGTGAAGATTTCGTTCAGTACTGCTTAGTTCTAGGTTAAGTACTGTTTTGTTACTTGGTAAGTAATCTTGTTCAGCCGTTGCTAATGTTTCAAGCTAGTTAGCTTGGTTTACCTTGTGTGTGAGCTGGTGTGAATCTCGCCACTATCTGTGTAAAATCCTTCTCTCGAAGATGTCCGTCTCCTCGGGCAGAGTTTCTAGACTGTGTCTGGTAGGAGGAGCATAGAGGGAGGAGCCAGCCCACACTCTCAAACTCTTAAAGTGCCAGTGGCTCCTAGTGGACGCGTCTATACCCCATGGTACTAATGTGGACCCCAGCATCCTCTACAGACTACGAGAAAAGGATTTACCGGTAGGTAATTAAAATCCTATTTTCGCCTTGTATGGAATTGTAGTTCCATTGTTAATGTCTGCCTCTGTCGGAGGATTTATAGGTATATTATTAAAAGTTAAGTTTTATTTGTGTATTGATCCCTTCATAACTATAAGAGTGCTCTACCACCTATAGAGTCCTTTAAGTACCCACTTCTGAGTGTTTGCTTCCTTCTCTGCACTTTTTAAAGTAGCCAGTGTGGGGGGTGTTTTAAGAGCCATCCTCCAGCTGAATCAGAGGGAACGGGGGCAGCTGAATAGGTTTACTGCAAATTTATTTAGGTCCCCTATATAATTATATAGGTGATCATCCTTTGCTCTGTAGGCAGCTCTCCTCATGACAAGGGTCTCCCATTCCCTTTAGCCATTTAGATGTCAATCCTTGGGGTTTCCCAATTTACAAGATGCCCTTATAAACTGGTGTCCAGGATTGCAGAGCAGAAATTATATTTTACTTCAATTTGTCTGTTCTGCTTTTATAGAATACTCCCAACAGAAACACAGAATTGAAAGTAGGAAAGCAGACAATTAAAACAGTTCACAGGCTTCATCAGGAACAGATAAGTAACATGACAAACTTGAAACAGAGGTAATGAACAACTAAAACATACTATTTAAAACATTAGACATGCGGGCGTGGCCTGGCAGCCGAGGAGAGAGGACGCTGAAACCTGCAGCTCCTGCCTGGTGCCCTTAAAACCTCTCTGTACTCCCTACAAGCAGCCTTGTAACCCACTTATTCCCTCCTTCCAGCTCTAGTTCATTGCGGGCAGCCCTGGTTGCATAGCTGGGAGAGGTCTCCAACCTCTCTGCGGGTTGCGGCCTGCTGCCACACTACAACTGGGGACCTGGAGTTTGGTGCGTCTCCCGGAAGAGGCTCCCACCCCGGACTCTGCATTCTGCGACTTCCGCCCTCCTCTCATTGCTGCCTAGATCTCCGGCTCGGCCGGGACTGCTGCTTAAGTGATAGTCCTGGCGATGTACCTCCGGCGGGCAGCGAACATCCCCTTTGGCAGCTGAGCTCCGTGGATGCTAAGGGTGTGGCTGGGAACCTGGTACTGCTGGAGGCTACGAGGGGTGACCAGGCTCTCTGTTGCTGACTTGGATTAGACCGGTGCACAGAGGTTACTACATCTTCCACGCGGCAGTATTGCCAGGCTCATTTCTCTCATAAGCCCCTATAACCCTGAGGAGCTGTATGATGTAGACACACAGAGGTACCTGCTCAATCATTCCTGGAGATAATTATATATCAGGTGCTAGAAAAGGGGAGGGGCCACCCCCAGGTTCTCCCATTAGCACTACAAGGAACAGCATACCTTCCAAATGCTGCTTCCATTCAATGCTTTCTCACACATACAGACAAACAGAGGTAGCTGCTCAATCATTTCTGGAGATAACCCATCTCCTATGCAAGGTGCTAAGGGCACCACTTCTACAGACAAAAACCAAAAGGCGTTGTCCGCATTGAGTGCCCCGTTTGAGCCCGTCACTCTGTCTCCTGCTGTAACCATTGTTATGGGCGATGATGCACCGCTGACGATCGGCTCTGTGAAGCAGTTGCTCACATCCTTTAAAGCGGATATATCCTTGGAATTCAAGTCCGCCCTACAAAGCTGCCAACAATCTATCGATGCGATCGGCCAATGTACTGATTATCTGGAAAACAAATTTGAAGACATCGTTACATCTCACAACGACCTTTTATCCCTCAATGACGATCTCCAGACGGAAGTCACAGACCTTTGCAGCAAGATCGGTGACTTGGAGGACAGGTTGCTCTGGAACAACGTCAAAGTCGAAGGCATACCAGAATCGGTGTCAAACTTGAAGGATTTTGTCACAGATATCTTCATGAAACTGCTTCCGACCGTTACAATCACAGATTTCTTATTGGATCGTATCCATCGGCTCCCTAAAGCCAGAAATGCTTCTAGAGACACTCTGATGAGGTTCCACTATTAACATGTCAAGGAAACGGTGCTACATGCGGCCTGATCATCGGATACTGCTGATGCTGCCTTGGGTGACCTCCAGATATTCTGTGACTTGTCCGCCGCAATGTTGTCTCTACTCAGGTCTTTTTATCCAGTCACCAAAGCCCTCAGGAAAGCCGGTATACCCTAGCGCTGGGGCTTCCCTACCAAATTGCTCATCAGGCAGAATGGCTCTACGAGTGTAGTCACCTGGCTGGCAGCTGGCATCCAGCTTCTAGTTTCTTGGAACCTGGAAGACATTGCTTCTACAGCGCCAAGCAGCCCCAAGATTGCACGGGATTGGTCCACCGTGGACCGTTCTACTTGAGAGTAACGTATCATCCATCATGACTGACTAACATGTGTAGACTATAGCATTATATATCTTAAGGTATGTTTTTGTGGTGTCATGTTATTATGTTTGGTAAGGTGTATAGCTCGCTGTGCAATTTGTTCTTTGGATCACTTGCCAATATTAACCCTGGAGGCTATACACCTTTCCAACTAGCTATTGTGGCTATAGCTCTATGATATTTTACTGTTATAACTTAGTTGAGTGGAGTTTTATACATTATTCTGTATCTCCGCCCTTGGCTTTTTCAATATGTTTATAACGTGAAGTCATTTCGGATGGTCGATGGGGGTGGCCGCTGCTGCCACCCATCCCTATGTGCTGTCTCGTTAGGTGGAATTTTGTAGCATCCTTGTGGTTGTCTGGGTTTTTTCTGTCTCTTTCTTTCACTCCTTCTTGCCTCTCTTCCCCTTCACCTCTTTTGGATCTGTTCCGAGCTCTGTATAAACAGATGGGTTCATTCAGGTTTTTTTGTTTCATGTTTTATATTTTCCTTTTCCTGGTAACACTATACGTTATCTCACCTATGCGATTCTAATTATTCAATGTTATATCTTTTGCCTCCCATGGTACACAGATTTCCATCGCTGTAATACTCTGTGGCCTGTGTTAATTCATAGACTTCATTTTGTAATCCCAAATGTTGTCTCCTTTAATGTCAAAGGTTTAAACTAGCCTAACAAACGTAGGCTAGCATTGTGCTACTTTGTCAAACTCAAAGCCCATTTTATGTCCTCTTCTCCCCAGAATTTTCAAATAACAAATTTCCACATAGTTATATGTTTAACGATCCTAAAACAAGAGCTGGAGTAGCCATTCTGTTTTCCCACCTCTGCAATTTCATTTTAGAGAAACAGATTACAGACTCGGAAGGCCACTATCTCATCCTTATAGGTAATCTGGATGATAGACCAGTCACGCTAGCGGTTTTATATGCCCCGAATACCAAGCAAATCCCCTTTATAAGGAAATTTTGTAATGTTCTCCAATCTTGCTGTTCAGGGTCACAGATGTTATTAGGAGATTTTAATATTACTTATTTATTTATTTATTTATTATCAGTTTCTTATATAGCGCAGCAAATTCTGTTGCGCTTTACAATTGGACACAATGATAAAACAAAACTGGGTAATAAACAGTCATAGAGGTAGGAAGGCCCTGCTCGCAAGCTTACAATCTATAGGGAAATAGGCATTGATACACATGGAAAGGCACTATCTATTGCATATTTGTCCACCGGATTGCAAAAGTTCTAGGTGGTTTGCATGAAATCATATCACAGCAATGATGAACCATGGTCAGAAATAAGGGAAAGTGAAGAAAGTGAAAATATGTTCAGAATATGTGCGGACTATACAGTGGGGATATAATCGGATAGGAAAGCTTATGAAGGTTGAGTGAGCGGTTCTGGAATGTGATAAGCTAGCCTGAAGAGGTGAGTTTTCAGGGAATGTTTGAAGGTTTGGAGACTAGGGCATTCCACAGAGTGGGTGCAGCCCAAAGAAAGTCCTGCAATCGTGCATGGGAGCAAGTAATGAGTGTGGATGAGAGATGTAGAACTTCTGAGGAGCGGAGAGGCCGGGTTGGGAGATATTTTGAGATGAGCGAAGACATGTACATTGGTGTAGTATTGGTAATGGCCTTATGTGTGAGTAAAAGTATTTTATATTGAATACGGTAGAATACAGGTAACCAATGGAGGGACTGACAGTAGGAGGGACTAATATGGTACCAGATGCCCATTTGAATAAATCCCCTTCTCATCACACCTTAAAGGCTCTTTCTACCTGAGACCACTCCCCCACATTCCCCCGCATTTTGTCTGAATATGACCTCTATGATGTCTGGAGGGCAAGGAACCCCAATTGTAGAGAATACACCTTTTACTCCCTGGTCCACGGATCCCTTTCTAGAATCGATCTGGCCAGCTGTGATAAATGGACACTCCAGCAGGTGAAAAAGGCTTCTATTTTGCCAGTTTCATGATCTGACCACTCGGCCTTGAGTCTCAGGTGGGATTTAAACTCCAAACAAAAGAAAATGACTGTATTGCGCTATATTAATCCAAGGTGCATATATGAATGAAATCACGTATTGATGTATTAATTATCCAATATTTATTTCAATAATATCTGTATATAAAATTCATTTAAAACCTATATCCAACTTTCAAGTGAGCTCACTTACTTCCTAAACTATAAATTGTATACACTTTGTGCACATAAATATCTCTCGAAAATGCACTTTATTAAAAAGTATCTTAATACTATGTTGAGAAAATCTCATATATTAACCTGCAGTGCAAGAAACAAATTGAATAAAATGCTGTCAATCAGCTCTATAATGCTGTTCTATTAATTGTAACACAGTCTCTTATATGAAACCACACGTGGATATTCAGAAACAATGTCTCATGATTTCAATGTTTGCTCAATTAGTATATAAAAGCAAGTTAATGTCCCAGCTTAATTTATCCGAACAATAATGATGTATATTTCCACTAAGCACAGCAATGGTTGATGACAACCTCTCACCCGTTCTTATCAATTGTATCTGAATGTCCCAGGGTGCAGTGAACTAGAGCCACTTGTATACAGACGTCTGCACATATGACTCCTGCCGTCAGCTGGCTGCCCGCATCTCCACTGAAGGAGACCCGCCGGCGGTTCAATTGTGTGGAGTCCCGCCTGTTGTCCTTAGCTCCCAGCTCACCTGTGCTTGTCCGCTGTGCCTGATGATACCAAGCCACGCTGGAGCCGCTTGTATATGGACACCTTGCTGCCCACTTGTGCCGTCGGCTGGTTGGCCACGTCCTTAGTGAAGGGAATCCCAGCCGGCGGTCAGATGTACAATTGCGTCAGCCGTCCTTAGCTCCCAGCTTTAGCAGTGGTTCCCGGTGTAGAATAATCACTTGTAGAATGATCAGCAGATTACCTCTAATGCGTTTCGCACCTGGGTGCTTCCTCAGATAAATCAACACTCCAGCAGGTGAAAAAGGCTTCTATTTTGCTTGTTTCATGGTCTGACCACTCGGCCTTGAGTCTCAGGTGGGATTTAACTCCCTAAAGATTCCCCTTAGGCCCTGGCAACATGGCGAGTACCTCCTCTCAGATTTGGAGGCTAAGACCTTCATCTCCCAATCACTCACTGTGTATTTGGAAACTAATGACCCGGCCAATACGTCCTTGTTTAATAATTGGTGTGCCCAGAAAGCAGTGGTGAGAGGCACTATCATTCAAGCTGCTTCACGGCATCGTAATAAACTATATGACCATCAGAATGATGTTGAGTCTCGCTTAGTGAATTTGGACCATAAGCTTAAATCCTCTCCCTCTAATAAGACAGAATATATAGGGAGCTCCTCATAACTAGACAGGAGTGGAATGTGCTAACACTGAAGGAAGTTCACCAAACTTAAACAGAAATTCTATGTCCAGGGAGATAGAGCTGGCAGAATGTTAGCCAGGAAATTGAGGGGGAAATTGGTGAGGGAACGGGTAAAGGAAGTCACTAACCTGCGCAGCGTAAAGGTGTCGGACCCAGCAGATATTGCCAATGCCTTTGCAGAATATGATTCCTCCTTATACAACCTCCATGAGGACCCTTTGATTCCACAGCCTTCTTCCAAAGGATTTGAGGCCTTTCTGAAGGACCTTAATCTTCCCTCTATAGATCCAACAATTCTTCAGACCCCTGGGCACCTGAAGAAATTAAGAAGGTCATTGCCTGCCTCCCAGCTGATAAAGCGCCCAGCCCTGATGGATACACTAACAACTTTTATAAATGTTTCAGCGATGTTCTAGCTCCTGTTCTAGCTCCTGTCTTTAACAAAGCTTTGACATGCAGTTCTTTCCCATCTGAAATGCTGGAGGCCCGGATAGTAGCATTCCCTAAACCGGGTAAAAACCCATTGATTATGACTAAGTATCGCCCAATAGCCCTCTTAAACTCAGATGTAAACATTTATGCCAAACTTATAGCAAACAGGCTTAACCCACTTCTTCCATTTCTTATCAGTCAGGACCAGGTGGGGTTTGTTCAAGGCAGGCAGTCCCCTGAGAATACTAGGAGGATTATTAATATTTTAGATGCCTTCTCCTCATTGACAGCTCCGCCCTTGTCACTTTTGCTTGATGCTGAGAAGGCATTTGACAGGCTGTACTGGGGATACCTACAAGCAGTCTTGCATAAGTTTGGAATAGTTAGAAAAACCCTATCCTCCATTACTGCCCTTTACTCCAATCCATCAGCTAGAGTCTTTGTTAATGGTGTGATGTCATCTACCTTTTAGATTACGAATGGTACTCGCCAAGGCTGCCCTTTATCCCCTCTAGTTTTTGTCCTAGCAATGGAACCACTGTCCGAATACATTCGAATTAACATAGTAACATAGTAACATAGTTTCTGAGGTTGAAAAAAGACAATTTGTCCTTCGAGATCAACCTATTAGTGATCTCTTTTTTATTATTATTACTATAGTGCTTGATTTACCCACCATAACCCTCTATAGCCTTATCCATTAGGAATTTATCTAGCTCCTTCTTAAAAGTAAGGACAGAGTCTGCCAATACTATTCTCTCAGGCAGAGATTTCCAAATATGTATTGTCCTTACTGTGAAGAAACCTTTCCATCTCTGTGTGCAAAATCTCTTCTCACCTGCAGGTGTCCACGTGTCCTTTGTGTTGATGTTACCAAAAACAAATCCCCCGATAGCTCTGTGTAATGTCCCCTTATATATTTGTAAATGTTAATCATGTCCCCGCTTAATCTCCTTTTTTCCAGTGTAAACATGCCTAGCCTAGCAAGCCTTTCCTTGTATTCAAGCATCTCCATCCCCTTAATCAATTTGGTCGCCCGTCTTTGAACCTTTTCTAGTTCCAGGATATCCTTTTTATAGTATGTCACCCACAATTGTGCACAGTATTCGAGATATGGTCTCACTAATGATTTATATAATGGGAGTATAATACTCTCATCCCTTGCATCAATTCCCCGCTTTATGCATGCTAATACCTTGTTTGCCTTATTTGCTGCATTCCTACTTTGGGTACTACTGCTAAGTTTGTTATCTATGTGAACACCTAAATCTTTTTCCAGTACAGATTCCCCTAGTTTTTCCCCGCTATATGTGGACCTATTTTGTATGGCCGCCTTTATAAAGTGTGCTTTTTTTGCCGACAATGTCCTGCTTACCGTCACTAACCCGACTTTCTCTCTCCAGGGGTTACATGATGAATTAAAAGAATATTCCTTCATATCTTTCTAGCAAAGTATGATTATGCCTGGAAGAATAGAAGCCTAAAGTATTTGGGTGTTCAGATCTCTCCGAAGGTTTCTGACCTTGTGTCTTGCAATTCCCCCTCTCCCCCCTCCCCCTACTGAATAAACACTCCCTTATGACTAGTGATGTGCACCGGAAATTTTTCGGGTTTTGTGTTTTGGTTTTGGATTCAGTTCCGAGGCCGTGTTTTGGATTCGGACGCGTTTTGGCAAAACCTCCCTGAAAATTTTTTGTCGGATTCGGGAGTGTTTTGGATTCTGGTGTTTTTTTTACAAAAACCCCTAAAAAACAGCTTAAATCATAGCATTTGGGGGTCATTTTGATCCCATAGTATTATTAACCTCAATAACCATAATTTCCACTCATTTTCAGTCTATTCTGAACACCTCACACCTCACAATATTATTTTTAGTCCTAAAATTTGCACCGAGGTCGCTGGATGACTAAGCTAAGCGACCCAAGTGGCCGACACAAACACCTGGCCCATCTAGGAGTGGCACTGCAGTGTCAGACAGGATAGCAGATTTAAAAAATAGTCCCTAAACAGCACATGATGCAAAGAAAAAAAGAGGTGCACCAAGGTCGCTGGATGGCTAAGCTAAGCGACCCAAGTGGCCGACACAAACACCTGGCCCATCTAGGAGTGGCACTGCAGTGTCAGACAGGATGGCAGATTTAAAAAATAGTCCCCAAACAGCACATGATGCAAAGAAAAAAAGAGGTGCACCAAGTTCGCTGGATGGCTAAGCTAAGCGACCCAAGTGGCCGACACAAACACCTGGCCCATCTAGGAGTGGCACTGCAGTGTCAGACAGGATGGCAGATTTAAAAAATAGTCCCCAAACAGCACATGATGCAAAAAAAAAAAGAGGTGCACCAAGTTCGCTGGATGGCTAAGCTAAGCGACCCAAGTGGCCGACACAAACACCTGGCCCATCTAGGAGTGGCACTGCAGTGTCAGACAGGATAGCAGATTTAAAAAATAGTCCCCAAACAGCACATGATGCAAAGAAAAAAAGAGGTGCACCAAGGTCGCTGGATGGCTAAGCTAAGCGACCCAAGTGGCCGACACAAACACCTGGCCCATCTAGGAGTGGCACTGCAGTGTCAGACAGGATGGCAGATTTAAAAAATAGTCCTCAAACAGCACATGATGCAAAGAAAAAAAGAGGTGCACCAAGTTCGCTGGATGGCTAAGCTAAGCGACCCAAGTGGCCGACACAAACACCTGGCCCATCTAGGAGTGGCACTGCAGTGTCAGACAGGATGGCACTTCAAAAAAATAGTCCCCAAACAGCACATGATGCAAAGAAAAATGAAAGAAAAAAGAGGTGCAAGATGGAATTGTCCTTGGGCCCTCCCACCCACCCTTATGTTGTATAAACAGGACATGCACACTTTAACGAACCCATCATTTCAGCGACAGGGTCTGCCACATGATTGTGACTGAAATGACTGGTTGGTTTGGGCCCCCACCAAAAAAGAAGCAATCAATCTCTCCTTGCACAAACTGGCTCTATATACTGGTGGTCAGCAAACTGTGCAAAACTGAAATGCCCCACAGGTATGGATGGATAGTATACTTGACGACACAGAGGTAGGTAGAGCAGTGGCCTACTGTAACGTACTGCTATATATTATATACTGGTGGTCAGCAAACTGTGCAAAACTGAAATGCCCCACAGGTATGGATGGATACTAGTATACTTGACGACACAGAGGTAGGTAGAGCAGTGGCCTACTGTACCGTACTGCTATATATTATATACTGGTGGACAGCAAACTGTGCAAAACTGAAATGCACCACAGGTATGGATGGATAGTATACTTGACGACACAGAGGTAGGTAGAGCAGTGGCCTACTGTACCGTACTGCTATATAGTATATACTGGTGGTCAGCAAACTGTGCAAAGCTGAAATGCACTACAGGTATGGATGGATACTAGTATACTTGACGACACAGAGGTAGGTAGAGCAGTGGCCTACTGTACCGTACTGGTATATATTATATACTGGTGGACAGCAAACTGTGCAAAACTGAAATGCACCACAGGTATGGATGGATACTAGTATACTTGACGACACAGAGGTAGGTAGAGCAGTGGCCTACTGTACCGTACTGCTAAATAGTATATATTGGTGGTCAGCAAACTGTGCAAAACTGAAATGCACCACAGGTATGGATGGATAGTATACTTGACGACACAGAGGTAGGTAGAGCAGTGGCCTTCTGTACCGTACTGCTATATATTATATACTGGTGGTCAGCAAAATTCTGCACTTTCCTCCTACTATATACTACAATGCAGCACAGATATGGAGCGTTTTTCAGGCAGAGAACGTATAATACTGGTGGTCACTGGTCACTGGTCAGCAAAACTCTGCACTGTCCTCCTACTATATAATACTGCTGGTCCCCAGTCCCCACAATAAAGCAATTAGCACACTGAGCACAGATATTTGCAGCACACTGAGCACAGTCAGATATGGAGCGTTTTTCAGGCAGAGAATGTAGATATTTGCACTAGAGATGAGCGGGTTCGGTTCCTCGGAATCCGAACCCGCCCGAACTTCAGTTTTTTTTACACGGGGCCGAGCGACTCGGATCTCCCGCCTTGCTCGGTTAACCCGAACGCGCCCGAACGTCATCATCCCGCTGTCGGATTCTCGCGAGGCTCGGATTCTATCGCGACACTCGGATTCTATATAAGGAGCCGCGCGTCGCCGCCATTTTCACACGTGCATTGAGATTCATAGGGAGAGGACGTAGCTGGCGTCCTCTCCGTTTATAGAGAAGAGAGTGAGACTAGAGTAGAGAGAGACACAGTAGTAATTTTGGGGAGCATTAGGAGGAGTACTTTAGGAGGAGTACTACTACTTGCTGAAGTGATAGATAGATAGTGTGACTGTATAATGTATATCTGACTTGTGGGGGAGACACTGACAGTGGGGAGCAGTTAGAGTCTGAGAGCAGGACTTGCTGCCAGAGTGCCACACTGCCATTGTGACCACACTGACCACCAGTATAATATATATTGTGATTGTCTGCTTAGGAGTACTACTTGCAAGTTGCTGATAGTGTGACCAGTGACCTGACCACCAGTTTAATAATCACCACCAGTTTAATATATATAATATATATATATATAATTGTATATAATATATATATAATATTGTATACCACCTACCCGTTTTTTTTTTTTTTTCTTTCTTCTTCTTTATACATACTACTATAGTAGCTTACTGTAGCAGTCTGCGGTGCTGCTGAGCTGACAGTGTCCAGCAGGTCCGTCATCAGTCATTACATAATAAATATATATTATATACCTGTCCGGCTGCAGTACTAGTGATATTATATATATATATATTGATTTCATCTCATTATCATCCAGTCTATATTAGCAGCAGACACAGTACGGTAGTCCACGGCTGTAGCTACCTCTGTGTCGGCAGTCGCTGGTCCATCCATAATTGTATACCACCTACCCGTGGTTTTTTTTTTTCTTTCTTCTTTATACATACTACTATAGTAGCTTACTGTAGCAGTCTGCGGTGCTGCTGAGCTGACAGTGTCCAGCAGGTCCGTCATCAGTCATTACATAATAAATATATATTATATACCTGTCCGGCTGCAGTACTAGTGATATTATATATATATATATTGATTTCATCTCATTATCATCCAGTCTATATTAGCAGCAGACACAGTACGGTAGTCCACGGCTGTAGCTACCTCTGTGTCTGCAGTCGCTGGTCCATCCATAATTGTATACCACCCACCCGTGGTTTTTTTTTTTTCCTTTCTTCTTTATACATACTACTATAGTAGCTTACTGTAGCAGTCTGCGGTACTGCTGAGCTGACAGTGTCCAGCAGGTCCGTCATCAGTCATTACATAATAAATATATCTACCTGTCCGGCTGCAGTACTAGTGTGATATTATATATATATATATTGATTTCATCTCATTATCATCCAGTCTATATTAGCAGCAGACACAGTACGGTAGTCCACGGCTGTAGCTACCTCTGTGTCGGCAGTCGCTGGTCCATCCATAATTGTATACCACCTACCCGTGTTTTTTTTTTCTTTCTTCTTTATACATACTACTATAGTAGCTTAATGTAGCAGTCTGCGGTGCTGCTGAGCTGACAGTGTCCAGCAGGTCCGTCATCAGTCATTACATAATAAATATATATTATATACCTGTCCGGCTGCAGTACTAGTGATATTATATATATATATATATATATATATATATTGATTTCATCTCATTATCATCCAGTCTATATTAGCAGCAGACACAGTACGGTAGTCCACGGCTGTAGCTACCTCTGTGTCGGCAGTCGCTGGTCCATTCATAATTGTATACCACCTACCCGTGGTTTTTTTTTTTCTTTCTTCTTTATACATACTACTATAGTAGCTTACTGTAGCAGTCTGCGGTGCTGCTGAGCTGACAGTGTCCAGCAGGTCCGTCATCAGTCATTACATAATAAATATATCTACCTGTCCGGCTGCAGTACTAGTGTGATATTATATATATATATATTGATTTCATCTCATTATCATCCAGTCTATATTAGCAGCAGACACAGTACGGTAGTCCACGGCTGTAGCTACCTCTGTGTCGGCAGTCGCTGGTCCATCCATAATTGTATACCACCTACCCGTGGTTTTTTTTTTCTTTCTTCTTTATACATACTACTATAGTAGCTTACTGTAGCAGTCTGCGGTGCTGCTGAGCTGACAGTGTCCAGCAGGTCCGTCATCAGTCATTACATAATAAATATATCTACCTGTCCGGCAGCAGTACTAGTGTGATATTATATATATATATTGATTTCATCTCATTATCATCCAGTCTATATTAGCAGCAGACACAGTACGGTAGTCCACGGCTGTAGCTACCTCTGTGTCGGCAGTCGCTCGTCCATCCATAAGTATACTAGTATCCATCCATCTCCATTGTTTACCTGAGGTGCCTTTTAGTTGTGCCTATTAAAATATGGAGAACAAAAATGTTGAGGTTCCAAAATTAGGGAAAGATCAAGATCCACTTCCACCTCGTGCTGAAGCTGCTGCCACTAGTCATGGCCGAGACGATGAAATGCCAGCAACGTCGTCTGCCAAGGCCGATGCCCAATGTCATAGTACAGAGCATGTAAAATCCAAAACACCAAATATCAGTAAAAAAAGGACTCCAAAATCTAAAATAAAATTGTCGTCGGAGAAGCGTAAACTTGCCAATATGCCATTTACCACACGGAGTGGCAAGGAACGGCTGAGGCCCTGGCCTATGTTCATGGCTAGTGGTTCAGCTTCACATGAGGATGGAAGCACTCAGCCTCTTGCTAGAAAAATGAAAAGACTCAAGCTGGCAAAAGCACCGCAAAGAACTGTGCGTTCTTCGAAATCCCAAATCCACAAGGAGAGTCCAATTGTGTCGGTTGCGATGCCTGACCTTCCCAACACTGGACGTGAAGAGCATGCGCCTTCCACCATTTGCACGCCCCCTGCAAGTGCTGGAAGGAGCACTCGCAGTCCAGTTCCTGATAGTCAGATTGAAGATGTCAGTGTTGAAGTACACCAGGATGAGGAGGATATGGGTGTTGCTGGCGCTGGGGAGGAAATTTACAAGGAGGATTCTGATGGTGAGGTGGTTTGTTTAAGTCAGGCACCCGGGGAGACACCTGTTGTCCGTGGGAGGAATATGGCCGTTGACATGCCTGGTGAAAATACCAAAAAAATCAGCTCTTCGGTGTGGAAGTATTTCAACAGAAATGCGGACAACATTTGTCAAGCCATGTGTTGCCTTTGTCAAGCTGTAATAAGTAGGGGTAAGGACGTTAACCACCTCGGAACATCCTCCCTTATACGTCACCTGCAGCGCATTCATAATAAGTCAGTGACAAGTTCAAAAACTTTGGGCGACAGCGGAAGCAGTCCACTGACCAGTAAATCCCTTCCTCTTGTAACCAAGCTCACGCAAACCACCCCACCAACTCCCTCAGTGTCAATTTCCTCCTTCCCCAGGAATGCCAATAGTCCTGCAGGCCATGTCACTGGCAATTCTGACGAGTCCTCTCCTGCCTGGGATTCCTCCGATGCATCCTTGCGTGTAACGCCTACTGCTGCTGGCGCTGCTGTTGTTGCTGCTGGGAGTCGATGGTCATCCCAGAGGGGAAGTCGTACTCGTAAGCCCACTTTTACTACTTCCACCAAGCAATTGACTGTCCAACAGTCCTTTGCGAGGAAGATGAAATATCACAGCAGTCATCCTGCTGCAAAGCGGATAACTGAGGCCTTGGCACCCTGGGTGGTGAGAAACGTGGTTCCGGTATCCATCATTACTGCAGAGCCAACTAGAGACTTGTTGGAGGTACTGTGTCCCCGGTACCAAATACCATCTAGGTTCCATTTCTCTAGGCAGGCGATACCGAAAATGTACACAGACCTCAGAAAAAGAGTCACCAGTGTCCTAAAAAATGCAGCTGTACCCAATGTCCACTTAACCACGGACATGTGGACAAGTGGAGCAGGGCAGGGTCAGGACTATATGACTGTGACAGCCCACTGGGTAGATGTATGGACTCCCGCCGCAAGAACAGCAGCGGCGGCACCAGTAGCAGCATCTCGCAAACGCCAACTCTTTCCTAGGCAGGCTACGCTTTGTATCACCGGTTTCCAGAATACGCACACAGCTGAAAACCTCTTACGGCAACTGAGGAAGATCATCGCGGAATGGCTTACCCCAATTGGACTCTCCTGTGGATTTGTGGCATCGGACAACGCCAGCAATATTGTGTGCGCATTAAATCTGGGCAAATTCCAGCACGTCCCATGTTTTGCACATACCTTGAATTTGGTAGTGCAGAATTTTTTAAAAAACGACAGGGGCGTGCAAGAGATGCTGTCGGTGGCCAGAAGAATTGCGGGACACTTTCGGCGTACAGGCACCACGTACAGAAGACTGGAGCAACACCAAAAACGCCTGAACCTGCCCTGCCATCATCTGAAGCAAGAAGTGGTAACGAGGTGGAATTCAACCCTATATATGCTTCAGAGGTTGGAGGAGCAGCAAAAGGCCATTCAAGCCTATACAATTCAGCACGATATAGGAGGTGGAATGCACCTGTCTCAAGCGCAGTGGAGAATGATTTCAACGTTGTGCAAGGTTCTGCTGCCCTTTGAACTTGCCACACGTGAAGTCAGTTCAGACACTGCCAGCCTGAGTCAGGTCATTCCCCTCATCAGGCTTTTGCAGAAGAAGCTGGAGACATTGAAGGAGGAGCTAACACGGAGCGATTCCGCTAGGCATGTGGGACTTGTGGATGGAGCCCTTAATTCGCTTAACAAGGATTCACGGGTGGTCAATCTGTTGAAATCAGAGCACTACATTTTGCCCACCGTGCTCGATCCTAGATTTAAAACCTACCTTGGATCTCTCTTTCCGGCAGACACAAGTCTGCTGGGGTTCAAAGACCTGCTGGTGAGAAAATTGTCAAGTCAAGCGGAACGCGACCTGTCAACATCTCCTCCTTCACATTCTCCCGCAACTGGGGGTGCGAGGAAAAGGCTCAGAATTCCGAGCCCACCCGCTGGCGGTGATGCAGGGCAGTCTGGAGCGACTGCTGATGCTGACATCTGGTCCGGACTGAAGGACCTGTCAACGATTACGGACATGTCGTCTACTGTCACTGCATGTGATTCTCTCCCCATTGAAAGAATGGTGGAGGATTATATGAGTGACCGCATCCAAGTAGGCACGTCACACAGTCCGTACTTATACTGGCAGGAAAAAGAGGCAATTTGGAGGCCCTTGCACAAACTGGCTTTATTCTACCTAAGTTGCCCTCCCACAAGTGTGTACTCCGAAAGAGTGTTTAGTGCCGCCGCTCACCTTGTCAGCAATCGGCGTACGAGGTTACTTCCAGAAAATGTGGAGAAGATGATGTTCATTAAAATGAATTATAATCAATTCCTCCGTGGAGACATTGACCAGCAGCAATTGCCTCCACAAAGTACACAGGGAGCTGAGATGGTGGATTCCAGTGGGGACGAATTGATAATCTGTGAGGAGGGGGATGTACACGGTGATATATCGGAGGATGATGATGAGGTGGACATCTTGCCTTTGTAGAGCCAGTTTGTGCAAGGAGAGATTAATTGCTTCTTTTTTGGTGGGGGTCCAAACCAACCCGTCATTTCAGTCACAGTCGTGTGGCAGACCCTGTCACTGAAATGATGGGTTGGTTAAAGTGTGCATGTCCTGTTTATACAACATAAGGGTGGGTGGGAGGGCCCAAGGACAATTCCATCTTGCACCTCTTTTTTCTTTCATTTTTCTTTGCGTCATGTGCTGTTTGGGGAGTGTTTTTTGGAAGGGCCATCCTGCGTGACACTGCAGTGCCACTCCTAGATGGGCCCGGTGTTTGTGTCGGCCACTAGGGTCGCTTATCTTACTCACACAGCTACCTCATTGCGCCTCTTTTTTTCTTTGCGTCATGTGCTGTTTGGGGAGTGTTTTTTGGAAGGGCCATCCTGCGTGACACTGCAGTGCCACTCCTAGATGGGCCCGGTGTTTGTGTCGGCCACTAGGGTCGCTTATCTTATTCACACAGCTACCTCATTGCGCCTCTTTTTTTCTTTGCGTCATGTGCTGTTTGGGGAGTGTTTTTTGGAAGGGCCATCCTGCGTGACACTGCAGTGCCACTCCTAGATGGGCCCGGTGTTTGTGTCGGCCACTAGGGTCGCTTATCTTACTCACACAGCTACCTCATTGCGCCTCTTTTTTTCTTTGCGTCATGTGCTGTTTGGGGAGTGTTTTTTGGAAGGGCCATCCTGCGTGACACTGCAGTGCCACTCCTAGATGGGCCCGGTGTTTGTGTCGGCCACTAGGGTCGCTTAGCTTAGTCATCCAGCGACCTCGGTGCAAATTTTAGGACTAAAAATAATATTGTGAGGTGTGAGGTATTCAGAATAGACTGAAAATGAGTGGAAATAATGGTTATTGAGGTTAATAATACTTTGGGATCAAAATGACCCCCAAATTCTATGATTTAAGCTGTTTTTTAGGGTTTTTTGAAAAAAACACCCGAATCCAAAACACACCCGAATCCGACAAAAAAAATTCGGTGAGGTTTTGCCAAAACGCGGTCGAACCCAAAACACGGCCGCGGAACCGAACCCAAAACCAAAACACAAAACCCGAAAAATTTCAAGTGCACATCTCTAATTTGCACTTGCAGCACACTGAGCACAGATATTTGCAGCACACTGAGCACAGATATTTGCAGCACAATTTGCAGCCCACTGAACATAGAAACTGAGAGGACGCCAGCCACGTCCTCTCACGATCATCTCCAATGCACGAGTGAAAAATGGCGACGACGCGCAGCTCCTTATATAGAATACGAATCTCGCGAGAATCCGACCGCGGGATGATGACGTTCGGGCGTGCTCGGCTTAACCGAGCAAGTTGGGAGGATCCGAGTCTGCCTCGGACCCGTGTAAAATGGGTGAAGTTCGGGGGGGTTCGGATCCCGAGGATCCGAACCCGCTCATCACTACTTATGACGGTGACTGGATGATGCAAAACATATCATGGATGAGCCGTATTGCGGCATTGAAAATTATCCTACTCCCCAAATTAATGTACCTGTTCAGAACTATCCCTATCTTGTTGCCCAAACCCCTACTGGCCAAATTTCACGCAGCATTTATAAAATGTCTGGAAAGGTAAAAAACCTAGACTAGCTCAAAGAACGATGTCCTTTCCAAAGTCAGAAGGAGGCCTAGGCTTCCCTGATTTGCAACTATATCAATTGGCTTGTATCTTATACCCATTAGGTGCATGGTGTACGACAGAAACCCCTAAGACGTGGGTTTTATTGGGACGGGGCCTGCTCTCCCCTTTTCTCATATCTGACATTTTATGACTACCCGCAATGGAGGGATTAAATATTACTACACACTCAGTCGTGGTCCGTTCTACTCATAAAGCTTGGCTGGTTCTGGTATCTAGGATGCCAGAGATATCCCTTCCTTCTCTGGAACTCTCCTTTCTGGGCTTAGCGAGCTTAATATTGGATCTCTCACTTGCCTCCTGGACTTCACAGGGAATCATAGACTTGAAAGGGTTAATGGAAGCAGGCATCCTGATGTCATACACTCAAATTCAATCTAAATTCCAATAGAGATTTTTAAATATCTTCAGTGCACTGGCTATACAGCGTAACTCAATCTCCCCATAAAATGATATCGGTTCCTCAGTTCATCCGCAACTTGATAACCAGAGTGGATAATAGAGGCAACATCTCCCGATGGTATTCGCTCCTGGCTAGCCCCCAAAAACCCATGAAACTCACATATCAAATTAAATGGGAATCCGACCTAGCATGCACACTGTCGGAGGACGAATGGCATGTTATGTATCACACATGCTTTCACTTGTCCAAATGCATAGAGCAGTTCTATAAGTTTCTACATCGACAATACCTGACCCCAGATCTATTACATATAATGTGGCCTACTATATCTAATAGGTGCTGGCGGAATTGTGGCAATGTGAGAACGCTTATGCACATTTTTTGGTTCTGTCCCGCAATTATTAATCTTTGGACTCTGGTATTTACCATCATATCTAAAATTGTGGGATGTCCGGTTACTCCACAACCAAAGCTAGCGATATTTAATTTGCTCCCATGCAACATCCCCCCTGATGTTCGCTATGTCCTGGGTTACATACTGGTATCCACAAAACTCCTCCTAGCGCAAAATTGTCATTCCCCCATAATTCCCACTATAACCGCCATTGAAAACGCAGTTCAGTCCCTTGCGAATTTGAAACTGCTGGCTTTCCTTCTATATACCCGACAACTAGTTCAAGGGCAAAATGGTCATCTTGGAGTACTTATAGGGAGGCTAAGCTTGCTTAACTGCGAATCTACTCAGACTACAGTTGATTCATTTGAGAACTCTTTGACTGTTATTAGTGAATCAACCCATTGACAACTTATGTTTCTCTTCTCAAATACCAGGTTTCAATTCGATTTTATGTTACAGCAACTATGGACTGGGCTCTGTTTTATAAACATTTGTATGTAATGATAAGTTAATTCTACTTGTTTTATTCTTCGCTATGGACCGCTTTATTACTACTGCTATTGTTATGGTTATTTTGCACATTCCCTACTTTTGAAACGTGTGTACATCTTAGCCCATTACCCCCCCTTCCCCGTTTCTCTTCTGTACCCTCCTCCCCTCCTCCCCATTTTTGAAACCTTAAGAAAAATGTAATTGAAAAAAACCCAAACAGTAGACACAATGTTCAAACTGTAATAAGTAGTACAGTTAATTAAAACCTGTACTCTAGCCCTTAATAAACATCTCTCCACAGATTGCATGCACATCAGTAAAGAGGCCTACACACGGTGCGATATGCATCCGCGATTTAAACCAAATGGTTTAAATCGCATTGAATTTGGTGCATATTGCACCATGTGTATAGGGCTTGCGATGCCGATGCGTGGCCCCAGGGCCGGATTAAGCCCTCGGGGGGCCCAGGGCACCAAAGACAGGGTGGCCCCCACCAGCAACCTCCCTCCGCAGGGGCAAACGCAGGATTGGGAAGGGGGGTTTCCTTTGATGCACGCACACACGCACACAAAGCAGCAGGGAGGAGAAAGACTCCCAGCTGCCGGGGAAGGAGGATTCTGCACTGCCAGCGGGCGTGCAGTGTCTCGCTCGCGACTGTGCGTGCGGCTCCCTCCTCAGGGACTGATACAGGCAACAATTTCTAGCCTCCGCTGCTGCCAGGAGAGCTGCTGCTGGCGGTGGAGGCTGGAGATTGCTGCCTGTATCAGAGCGGGACGGAGCAGCTTTGGAAGGGGGGCCCCTTATGACGGGGGGCCCGGGGTACTGACCCCCTGGGCCCCCCCCTTAATCCGGCTGTGGGCGGCCCTGCCTATTTCCTGACTGCTCTCTCCGGGAGAGAGCAACCAGCTCGACTAGGCAGGGGGGCGGGGCAGGACAATGATGAGCATAGGGGTCAGGGTGGATACGGAACGGG
Organism: Pseudophryne corroboree; assembly: GCF_028390025.1. Classification (NCBI taxonomy): domain Eukaryota; kingdom Metazoa; phylum Chordata; class Amphibia; order Anura; family Myobatrachidae; genus Pseudophryne; species Pseudophryne corroboree. Next base: position 172,363,626 of record NC_086446.1, read on the forward strand.
GCGGAGTGGAGGCGGGGCGGAGGTGGTATGGGTGCGGAGATACAGCGGCACAACATTTAAGCCACACCCCCACTCTGTAATGCCGATATTACTGGCATTATACCGTAGGAGGCGTGACTATGATGACGCGATTCAACATGAATCGTGTAATCGACTGCCCGGACCGCCCACTTTACTCTCATAGTGGCATACCTCCCAACTTTCTAAATATTGAAAGAGGGACGCACGGCTCCCGAAAAGGGGCGTGGCTTCGCGGAGGACCCGCAATCGCGAACCACGCCCCGTTTTGGTCACTGAGGGAGCATGCCCAGCGCTCCGTGAGCTGCTGGCATGCCCCCTCTCCTCCTGTCTCAAGTGACAGCGTCTATTTACCGCTGCTCTGCTAAGCAGGGCAGCGATGACAGGAGCCTCCTGACTGCCCCCCCCCACCGCGGGACACTGCGGCCCGCGGGTGGGACAGCAGGACAGTCCCCAAAAACCGGGACTGTCCCGGGACAGTTGGGAGGTATGTAGTGGGAGTCCGGGCAGGGGGGGAACAGAAGAATTGGGAGACTTGCCTGCTCTTCCGGGGGGGCAGGAAGGTCACCCGATTTTCGGGAGCCTCCCGGCCATTGCGGGAGAGTAGGCAAGTATGGTGTATTAATCTTGTTAGATTAACTGGCCTGTGCCGGTAATTATCCTTATGCAGCATGCCTCTGCTATACAGGAGAGCTCCTCGCTCCTTCCTACACTCCAGGGACTATTCTGAGTTCCCAGAGAAGTCAGGAGAGATAAATCCGCCTGTCAGTATAATAAAGATAAGATCCATGGAGCAACTGACCCTTAATTATACCTTCAGCAGTGAATAAACAAGTCTCAGTGCAGGGCAAACTGGAGCCGGGTCAGAGCACTATGTACAGTATAATACAGCGTTGTATAGGGACACTCAGAAAAATACTGTATATGTTATTCACAAGAAAAATGCTATACCAATCAATTGCTGTGCAATAAAGTTTGCATCACTAGTAAATTAACTTGAAAACAAAAGAACCATTTTCAATACACAGAAAATTCTGCTTATTCTGTCTGCATGCAGGAACATTTGTAATTTAGAAATATTGGTTAATGCTAGTACATTTATACAGTACCAGTCAAACGTTTGGACACACTTTCTCATTTCCTCATTCAATTGAATGAGAAAGTGTGTCCAAACGTTTGACTGGTACTGTATGCGTGCATATATATATATATATATATATATATATATATAAAATTTAATTTAACTTATCATTATACAGTTCTCTGCCCCACTTCATTTAAATGTGTCAACTTTCAAGTCTGCAGTGACAAGGCAAGTTGAGTGGTCTTATAGCCCCCTCTGCTGGCTGCTTAAGATCTCCAAGACAACTTCATATGTACAACCATCTGATAAATGTGAAGCGTTGGAGATAATTAGTGATGAGCGCCGGAAATTTTTCGGGTTTTGTGTTTTGGTTTTGGGTTCGGTTCCGCGGCCGTGTTTTGGGTTCGACCGCGTTTTGGCAAAACCTCACCGGGTTTTTTTTTGTCGGATTCGGGTGTGTTTTGGATTCGGGTGTTTTTTTCAAAAAACACTAAAAAACAGCTTAAATCATAGAATTTGGGGGTAATTTTAATCCCAAAGTATTATTAACCTCAAAAAACATAATTTCCACTCATTTTCAGCCTATTCTGAACACCTCACACCTCACAATATTATTTTTAGTCCTAAAATTTGCACCGAGGTCGCTGTGTGAGTAAGATAAGCGACCCTAGTGGCCGACACAAACACCGTGCCCATCTAGGAGTGGCACTGCAGTGTCACGCAGGATGTCCCTTCCAAAAAACCCTCCCCAAACAGCACATGACGCAAAGAAAAAAAGAGGCGCAATGAGGTAGCTGACTGTGTGAGAAAGATAAGCGACCCTAGTGGCCGACACAAACACCGGGCCCATCTAGGAGTGGCACTGCAGTGTCACGCAGGATGTCCCTTCCAAAAAACCCTCCCCAAACAGCACATGACGCAAAGAAAAAAAGAGGCGCAATGAGGTAGCTGACTGTGTGAGAAAGATAAGCGACCCTAGTGGCCGACACAAACACCGGGCCCATCTAGGAGTGGCACTGCAGTGTCACGCAGGATGTCCCTTCTAAAAAACCCTCCCCAAACAGCACATGACGCAAAGAAAAAAAGAGGCACAATGAGGTAGCTGACTGTGTGTGTGAGAAAGATAAGCGACCCTAGTGGCCGACACAAACACCGGGCCCATCTAGGAGTGGCACTGCAGTGTCACGCAGGATGTCCCTTCCAAAAAACCCTCCCCAAACAGCACATGACGCAAAGAAAAAAAGAGGCGCAATGAGGTAGCTGACTGTGTGAGAAAGATAAGCGACCCTAGTGGCCGACACAAACACCGGGCCCATCTAGGAGTGGCACTGCAGTGTCACGCAGGATGTCCCTTCCAAAAAACCCTCCCCAAACAGCACATGACGCAAAGAAAAAAAGAGGCGCAATGAGGTAGCTGACTGTGTGAGAAAGATAAGCGACCCTAGTGGCCGACACAAACACCGGGCCCATCTAGGAGTGGCACTGCAGTGTCACGCAGGATGTCCCTTCCAAAAAACCCTCCCCAAACAGCACATGACGCAAAGAAAAAAAGAGGCGCAATGAGGTAGCTGACTGTGTGAGAAAGATAAGCGACCCTAGTGGCCGACACAAACACCGGGCCCATCTAGGAGTGGCACTGCAGTGTCACGCAGGATGTCCCTTCCAAAAAACCCTCCCCAAACAGCACATGACGCAAAGAAAAAAAGAGGCACAATGAGGTAGCTGACTGTGTGTGTGAGAAAGATAAGCGACCCTAGTGGCCGACACAAACACCGTGCCCATCTAGGAGTGGCACTGCAGTGTCACGCAGGATGTCCCTTCCAAAAAACCCTCCCCAAACAGCACATGACGCAAAGAAAAATAAAAGAAAAAAGAGGTGCAAGATGGAATTGTCCTTGGGCCCTTCCCACCCACCCTTATGTTGTAACTATAAACAAAACAGGACATGCACACTTTAACCAACCCATCATTTCAGTGACAGGGTCTGCCACACGACTGTGACTGAAATGACGGGTTGGTTTGGACCCCCACCCAAAAAGAAGCAATTAATCTCTCCTTGCACAAACTGGCTCTACGGAGGCAAGATGTCCACCTCATCATCATCCTCCGATATATCACCGTGTACATCCCCCTCCTCACAGATTACCAATTCGTCCCCACTGGAATCCACCATGTCAGCTCCCTGTGTACTTTGTGGAGGCAATTGCTGCTGGTCAATGTCTCCGCGGAGGAATTGATTATAATTCATTTTAATGAACATCATCTTCTCCACATTTTCTGGATGTAACCTCGTACGCCGATTGCTGACAAGGTGAGCGGCGGCACTAAACACTCTTTCGGAGTACACACTTGTGGGAGGGCAACTTAGGTAGAATAAAGCCAGTTTGTGCAAGGGCCTCCAAATTGCCTCTTTTTCCTGCCAGTATAAGTACGGACTGTGTGACGTGCCTACTTGGATGCGGTCACTCATATAATCCTCCACCATTCTATCAATGGTGATAGAATCATATGCAGTGACAGTAGACGACATGTCCGTAATGGTTGTCAGGTCCTTCAGTCCGGACCAGATGTCAGCATCAGCAGTCGCTCCAGACTGCCCTGCATCACCGCCAGCGGGTGGGCTCGGAATTCTGAGCCTTTTCCTCGCACCCCCAGTTGCGGGAGAATGTGAAGGAGGAGATGTTGACAGGTCGCGTTCCGCTTGACTTGACAATTTTCTCACCAGCAGGTCTTTGAAACCCAGCAGACTTGTGTGCGCCGGAAAGAGAGATCCAAGGTAGGTTTTAAATCTAGGATCGAGCACGGTGGCCAAAATGTAGTGCTCTGATTTCAACAGATTGACCACCCGTGAATCCTTGTTAAGCGAATTAAGGGCTCCATCCACAAGTCCCACATGCCTAGCGGAATCGCTCTGTCTTAGCTCCTCCTTCAATGTCTCCAGCTTCTTCTGCAAAAGCCTGATGAGGGGAATGACCTGACTCAGGCTGGCAGTGTCTGAACTGACTTCACGTGTGGCAAGTTCAAAGGGCATCAGAACTTTGCACAACGTTGAAATCATTCTCCACTGCGCTTGAGACAGGTGCATTCCACCTCCTATATCGTGGTCAGTTGTATAGGCTTGAATGGCCTTTTGCTGCTCCTCCAACCTCTGAAGCATATAGAGGGTTGAATTCCACCTCGTTACCACCTCCTGCTTCAGATGATGGCAGGGCAGGTTCAGGCGTTTTTGGTGGTGCTCCAGTCTTCTGTACGTGCTGCCTGTACGCCGAAAGTGTCCCGCAATTTTTCTGGCCACCGCCAGCATCTCTTGCACGCCCCTGTCGTTTTTTAAAAAATTCTGCACCACCAAATTCAAGGTATGTGCAAAACATGGGACGTGCTGGAATTTGCCCAGATGTAATGCACGCACAATATTGCTGGCGTTGTCCGATGCCACAAATCCACAGGAGAGTCCAATTGGGGTAAGCCATTCCGCGATGATCTTCCTCAGTTGCCGTAAGAGGTTTTCAGCTGTGTGCGTATTCTGGAAACCGGTGATACAAAGCGTAGCCTGCCTAGGAACGAGTTGGCGTTTGCGAGATGCTGCTACTGGTGCCGCCGCTGCTGTTCTTGCGGCGGGAGTCCATACATCTACCCAGTGGGCTGTCACAGTCATATAGTCCTGACCCTGCCCTGCTCCACTTGTCCACATGTCCGTGGTTAAGTGGACATTGGGTACAGCTGCATTTTTTAGGACACTGGTGACTCTTTTTCTGAGGTCTGTGTACATTTTCGGTATCGCAACCCTAGAGAAATGGAACCTAGATGGTATTTGGTACCGGGGACACAGTACCTCCAACAAGTCTCTAGTTGGCTCTGCAGTAATGATGGATACCGGAACCACGTTTCTCACCACCCAGGATGTCAAGGCCTCAGTTATCCGCTTTGCAGCAGGATGACTGCTGTGATATTTAATCTTCCTCGCAAATGACTGTTGGACAGTCAATTGCTTGGTGGAAGTAGTAAAAGTGGTCTTACGACTTCCCCTCTGGGATGACCATCGACTCCCAGCAGCAACAACAGCAGCGCCAGCAGCAGTAGGCGTTACACGCAAGGATGCATCGGAGGAATCCCAGGCAGGAGAGGACTCGTCAGAATTGCCAGTGACATGGCCTGCAGGACTATTGGCATTCCTGGGGAAGGAGGAAATTGACACTGAGGGAGTTGGTGGGGTGGTTTGCGTGAGCTTGGTTACAAGAGGAAGGGATTTACTGGTCAGTGGAGTGCTTCCGCTGTCACCCAAAGTTTTTGAACTTGTCACTGACTTATTATGAATGCGCTGCAGGTGACGTATAAGGGAGGATGTTCCGAGGTGGTTAACGTCCTTACCCCTACTTATTACAGCTTGACAAAGGGAGCACACGGCTTGACACCTGTTGTCCGCATTTCTGGTGAAATACCTCCACACCGAAGAGCTGATTTTTTTGGTATTTTCTCCTGGCATGTCAACGGCCATATTCCTCCCACGGACAACAGGTGTCTCCCCGGGTGCCTGACTTAAACAAACCACCTCACCATCAGAATCCTCCTGGTCAATTTCCTCCCCAGCGCCAGCAACACCCATATCCTCCGCATCCTGGTGGACTTCAACACTGACATCTTCAATCTCACTATCAGGAACTGGACTGCGGGTGCTCCTTCCAGCACTTGCAGGGGGCGTGCAAATGGTGGAAGGCGCATGCTCTTCACATCCAGTGTTGGGAAGGTCAGGCATCGCAACCGACACAATTGGACTCTCCTTGTGGATTTGGGATTTCGAAGAACGCACAGTTCTTTGCTGTGCTTTTGCCAGCTTGAGTCGTTTCATTTTTCTAGCGAGAGGCTGAGTGCTTCCATCCTCATGTGAAGCTGAACCACTAGCCATGAACATAGGCCAGGGCCTCAGCCGTTCATTGCCACTCCGTGTGGTAAATGGCATATTGGCAAGTTTACGCTTCTCCTCCGACAATTTTATTTTAGGTTTTGGAGTCTTTTTTTTTCTGATATTTGGTGTTTTGGATTTGACATGCTCTGTACTATGACATTGGGCATCGGCCTTGGCAGACGACGTTGCTGGCATTTCATCGTCTCGGCCATGACTAGTGGCAGCAGCTTCAGCACGAGGTGGAAGTGGATCTTGATCTTTCCCTAATTTTGGAACCTCAACTTTTTTGTTCTCCATATTTTATAGGCAGAACTAAAAGGCACCTCAGGTAAACAATGGAGATGGATGGATTGGATACTAGTATACTATATATACAATTATGGACGGACTGCCACGGTTAGGTGGTATAAAAAAACCACGGTATAAAAAAACCACGGCATAAAAAAACCACGGTATAAAAACCACGGTATAAAAAACCACGGTATAAAAAAAACCACGGTATAAAAAAACCACGGTATAAAAAAACCACGGTATAAAAAAACCACGGTATAAAAAAACCACGGTATAAAAAAACCGCACTGTACACTGGTTGATAAAGAGATAGTAGTATACTCGTAACAATTAGGATGACACTATGACGGTATAAAGAATGAAAAAAAAACCACGGTTAGGTGGTAGGTATATAATAATAAATAATACAATTCTGGTCGGACGGACTGCCTGCCGTGTGCCGACACAGAGGTAGCCACAGCCGTGAACTACCGCACTGTACACTGGTTGATAAAGAGATAGTAGTATACTCGTAACAATTAGGATGACACTATGACGGTATAAAGAATGAAAAAAAAACCACGGTTAGGTGGTAGGTATATAATAATAAATAATACAATTCTGGTCGGACGGACTGCCTGCCGTGTGCCGACACAGAGGTAGCCACAGCCGTGAACTACCGCACTGTACACTGGTTGATAAAGAGATAGTAGTATACTCGTAACAATTAGGATGACACTATGACGGTATAAAGAATGAAAAAAAAACCACGGTTAGGTGGTAGGTATATAATAATAAATAATACAATTCTGGTCGGACGGACTGCCTGCCGTGTGCCGACACAGAGGTAGCCACAGCCGTGAACTACCGCACTGTACACTGGTTGATAAAGAGATAGTAGTATACTCGTAACAATTAGGATGACACTATGACGGTATAAAGAATGAAAAAAAAACCACGGTTAGGTGGTAGGTATATAATAATAAATAATACAATTCTGGTCGGACGGACTGCCTGCCGTGTGCCGACACAGAGGTAGCCACAGCCGTGAACTACCGCACTGTACACTGGTTGATAAAGAGATAGTAGTATACTCGTAACAATTAGGATGACACTATGACGGTATAAAGAATGAAAAAAAAACCACGGTTAGGTGGTAGGTATATAATAATAAATAATACAATTCTGGTCGGACGGACTGCCTGCCGTGTGCCGACACAGAGGTAGCCACAGCCGTGAACTACCGCACTGTACACTGGTTGATAAAGAGATAGTAGTATACTCGTAACAATTAGGATGACACTATGACGGTATAAAGAATGAAAAAAAAACCACGGTTAGGTGGTAGGTATATAATAATAAATAATACAATTCTGGTCGGACGGACTGCCTGCCGTGTGCCGACACAGAGGTAGCCACAGCCGTGAACTACCGCACTGTACACTGGTTGATAAAGAGATAGTAGTATACTCGTAACAATTAGGATGACACTATGACGGTATAAAGAATGAAAAAAAAACCACGGTTAGGTGGTAGGTATATAATAATAAATAATACAATTCTGGTCGGACGGACTGCCTGCCGTGTGCCGACACAGAGGTAGCCACAGCCGTGAACTACCGCACTGTACACTGGTTGATAAAGAGATAGTAGTATACTCGTAACAATTAGGATGACACTATGACGGTATAAAGAATGAAAAAAAAACCACGGTTAGGTGGTAGGTATATAATAATAAATAATACAATTCTGGTCGGACGGACTGCCTGCCGTGTGCCGACACAGAGGTAGCCACAGCCGTGAACTACCGCACTGTACACTGGTTGATAAAGAGATAGTAGTATACTCGTAACAATTAGGATGACACTATGACGGTATAAAGAATGAAAAAAAAACCACGGTTAGGTGGTAGGTATATAATAATAAATAATACAATTCTGGTCGGACGGACTGCCTGCCGTGTGCCGACACAGAGGTAGCCACAGCCGTGAACTACCGCACTGTACACTGGTTGATAAAGAGATAGTAGTATACTCGTAACAATTAGGATGACACTATGACGGTATAAAGAATGAAAAAAAAACCACGGTTAGGTGGTAGGTATATAATAATAAATAATACAATTCTGGTCGGACGGACTGCCTGTCGTGTGCCGACACAGAGGTAGCCACAGCCGTGAACTACCGCACTGTACACTGGTTGATAAAGAGATAGTAGTATACTCGTAACAATTAGGATGACACTATGACGGTATAAAGAATGAAAAAAAAACCACGGTTAGGTGGTAGGTATATAATAATAAATAATACAATTCTGGTCGGACGGACTGCCTGCCGTGTGCCGACACAGAGGTAGCCACAGCCGTGAACTACCGCACTGTACACTGGTTGATAAAGAGATAGTAGTATACTCGTAACAATTAGGATGACACTATGACGGTATAAAGAATGAAAAAAAAACCACGGTTAGGTGGTAGGTATATAATAATAAATAATACAATTCTGGTCGGACGGACTGCCTGCCGTGTGCCGACACAGAGGTAGCCACAGCCGTGAACTACCGCACTGTACACTGGTTGATAAAGAGATAGTAGTATACTCGTAACAATTAGGATGACACTATGACGGTATAAAGAATGAAAAAAAAACCACGGTTAGGTGGTAGGTATATAATAATAAATAATACAATTCTGGTCGGACGGACTGCCTGCCGTGTGCCGACACAGAGGTAGCCACAGCCGTGAACTACCGCACTGTACACTGGTTGATAAAGAGATAGTAGTATACTCGTAACAATTAGGATGACACTATGACGGTATAAAGAATGAAAAAAAAACCACGGTTAGGTGGTAGGTATATAATAATAAATAATACAATTCTGGTCGGACGGACTGCCTGCCGTGTGCCGACACAGAGGTAGCCACAGCCGTGAACTACCGCACTGTACACTGGTTGATAAAGAGATAGTAGTATACTCGTAACAATTAGGATGACACTATGACAGTATAAAGAATGAAAAAAAAACCACGGTTAGGTGGTAGGTATATAATAATAAATAATACAATTCTGGTCGGACGGACTGCCTGCCGTGTGCCGACACAGAGGTAGCCACAGCCGTGAACTACCGCACTGTACACTGGTTGATAAAGAGATAGTAGTATACTCGTAACAATTAGGATGACACTATGACGGTATAAAGAATGAAAAAAAAACCACGGTTAGGTGGTAGGTATATAATAATAAATAATACAATTCTGGTCGGACGGACTGCCTGCCGTGTGCCGACACAGAGGTAGCCACAGCCGTGAACTACCGCACTGTACACTGGTTGATAAAGAGATAGTAGTATACTCGTAACAATTAGGATGACACTATGACGGTATAAAGAATGAAAAAAAAACCACGGTTAGGTGGTAGGTATATAATAATAAATAATACAATTCTGGTCGGACGGACTGCCTGCCGTGTGCCGACACAGAGGTAGCCACAGCCGTGAACTACCGCACTGTACACTGGTTGATAAAGAGATAGTAGTATACTCGTAACAATTAGGATGACACTATGACGGTATAAAGAATGAAAAAAAAACCACGGTTAGGTGGTAGGTATATAATAATAAATAATACAATTCTGGTCGGACGGACTGCCTGCCGTGTGCCGACACAGAGGTAGCCACAGCCGTGAACTACCGCACTGTACACTGGTTGATAAAGAGATAGTAGTATACTCGTAACAATTAGGATGACACTATGACGGTATAAAGAATGAAAAAAAAACCACGGTTAGGTGGTAGGTATATAATAATAAATAATACAATTCTGGTCGGACGGACTGCCTGCCGTGTGCCGACACAGAGGTAGCCACAGCCGTGAACTACCGCACTGTACACTGGTTGATAAAGAGATAGTAGTATACTCGTAACAATTAGGATGACACTATGACGGTATAAAGAATGAAAAAAAAACCACGGTTAGGTGGTAGGTATATAATAATAAATAATACAATTCTGGTCGGACGGACTGCCTGCCGTGTGCCGACACAGAGGTAGCCACAGCCGTGAACTACCGCACTGTACACTGGTTGATAAAGAGATAGTAGTATACTCGTAACAATTAGGATGACACTATGACGGTATAAAGAATGAAAAAAAAACCACGGTTAGGTGGTAGGTATATAATAATAAATAATACAATTCTGGTCGGACGGACTGCCTGCCGTGTGCCGACACAGAGGTAGCCACAGCCGTGAACTACCGCACTGTACACTGGTTGATAAAGAGATAGTAGTATACTCGTAACAATTAGGATGACACTATGATGGTATAAAGAATGAAAAAAAAACCACGGTTAGGTGGTAGGTATATAATAATAAATAATACAATTCTGGTCGGACGGACTGCCTGCCGTGTGCCGACACAGAGGTAGCCACAGCCGTGAACTACCGCACTGTACACTGGTTGATAAAGAGATAGTAGTATACTCGTAACAATTAGGATGACACTATGACGGTATAAAGAATGAAAAAAAAACCACGGTTAGGTGGTAGGTATATAATAATAAATAATACAATTCTGGTCGGACGGACTGCCTGCCGTGTGCCGACACAGAGGTAGCCACAGCCGTGAACTACCGCACTGTACACTGGTTGATAAAGAGATAGTAGTATACTCGTAACAATTAGGATGACACTATGACGGTATAAAGAATGAAAAAAAAACCACGGTTAGGTGGTAGGTATATAATAATAAATAATACAATTCTGGTCGGACGGACTGCCTGCCGTGTGCCGACACAGAGGTAGCCACAGCCGTGAACTACCGCACTGTACACTGGTTGATAAAGAGATAGTAGTATACTCGTAACAATTAGGATGACACTATGACGGTATAAAGAATGAAAAAAAAAACCACGGTTAGGTGGTAGGTATATAATAATAAATAATACAATTCTGGTCGGACGGACTGCCTGCCGTGTGCCGACACAGAGGTAGCCACAGCCGTGAACTACCGCACTGTACACTGGTTGATAAAGAGATAGTAGTATACTCGTAACAATTAGGATGACACTATGACGGTATAAAGAATGAAAAAAAAACCACGGTTAGGTGGTAGGTATATAATAATAAATAATACAATTCTGGTCGGACGGACTGCCTGCCGTGTGCCGACACAGAGGTAGCCACAGCCGTGAACTACCGCACTGTACACTGGTTGATAAAGAGATAGTAGTATACTCGTAACAATTAGGATGACACTATGACGGTATAAAGAATGAAAAAAAAACCACGGTTAGGTGGTAGGTATATAATAATAAATAATACAATTCTGGTCGGACGGACTGCCTGCCGTGTGCCGACACAGAGGTAGCCACAGCCGTGAACTACCGCACTGTACACTGGTTGATAAAGAGATAGTAGTATACTCGTAACAATTAGGATGACACTATGACGGTATAAAGAATGAAAAAAAAAACACGGTTAGGTGGTAGGTATATAATAATAAATAATACAATTCTGGTCGGACGGACTGCCTGCCGTGTGCCGACACAGAGGTAGCCACAGCCGTGAACTACCGCACTGTACACTGGTTGATAAAGAGATAGTAGTATACTCGTAACAATTAGGATGACACTATGACGGTATAAAGAATGAAAAAAAAACCACGGTTAGGTGGTAGGTATATAATAATAAATAATACAATTCTGGTCGGACGGACTGCCTGCCGTGTGCCGACACAGAGGTAGCCACAGCCGTGAACTACCGCACTGTACACTGGTTGATAAAGAGATAGTAGTATACTCGTAACAATTAGGATGACACTATGACGGTATAAAGAATGAAAAAAAAACCACGGTTAGGTGGTAGGTATATAATAATAAATAATACAATTCTGGTCGGACGGACTGCCTGCCGTGTGCCGACACAGAGGTAGCCACAGCCGTGAACTACCGCACTGTACACTGGTTGATAAAGAGATAGTAGTATACTCGTAACAATTAGGATGACACTATGACGGTATAAAGAATGAAAAAAAAACCACGGTTAGGTGGTAGGTATATAATAATAAATAATACAATTCTGGTCGGACGGACTGCCTGCCGTGTGCCGACACAGAGGTAGCCACAGCCGTGAACTACCGCACTGTACACTGGTTGATAAAGAGATAGTAGTATACTCGTAACAATTAGGATGACACTATGACGGTATAAAGAATGAAAAAAAAACCACGGTTAGGTGGTAGGTATATAATAATAAATAATACAATTCTGGTCGGACGGACTGCCTGCCGTGTGCCGACACAGAGGTAGCCACAGCCGTGAACTACCGCACTGTACACTGGTTGATAAAGAGATAGTAGTATACTCGTAACAATTAGGATGACACTATGACGGTATAAAGAATGAAAAAAAAACCACGGTTAGGTGGTAGGTATATAATAATAAATAATACAATTCTGGTCGGACGGACTGCCTGCCGTGTGCCGACACAGAGGTAGCCACAGCCGTGAACTACCGCACTGTACACTGGTTGATAAAGAGATAGTAGTATACTCGTAACAATTAGGATGACACTATGACGGTATAAAGAATGAAAAAAAAACCACGGTTAGGTGGTAGGTATATAATAATAAATAATACAATTCTGGTCGGACGGACTGCCTGCCGTGTGCCGACACAGAGGTAGCCACAGCCGTGAACTACCGCACTGTACACTGGTTGATAAAGAGATAGTAGTATACTCGTAACAATTAGGATGACACTATGACGGTATAAAGAATGAAAAAAAAACCACGGTTAGGTGGTAGGTATATAATAATAAATAATACAATTCTGGTCGGACGGACTGCCTGCCGTGTGCCGACACAGAGGTAGCCACAGCCGTGAACTACCGCACTGTACACTGGTTGATAAAGAGATAGTAGTATACTCGTAACAATTAGGATGACACTATGACGGTATAAAGAATGAAAAAAAAACCACGGTTAGGTGGTAGGTATATAATAATAAATAATACAATTCTGGTCGGACGGACTGCCTGCCGTGTGCCGACACAGAGGTAGCCACAGCCGTGAACTACCGCACTGTACACTGGTTGATAAAGAGATAGTAGTATACTCGTAACAATTAGGATGACACTATGACGGTATAAAGAATGAAAAAAAAACCACGGTTAGGTGGTAGGTATATAATAATAAATAATACAATTCTGGTCGGACGGACTGCCTGCCGTGTGCCGACACAGAGGTAGCCACAGCCGTGAACTACCGCACTGTACACTGGTTGATAAAGAGATAGTAGTATACTCGTAACAATTAGGATGACACTATGACGGTATAAAGAATGAAAAAAAAACCACGGTTAGGTGGTAGGTATATAATAATAAATAATACAATTCTGGTCGGACGGACTGCCTGCCGTGTGCCGACACAGAGGTAGCCACAGCCGTGAACTACCGCACTGTACACTGGTTGATAAAGAGATAGTAGTATACTCGTAACAATTAGGATGACACTATGACGGTATAAAGAATGAAAAAAAAACCACGGTTAGGTGGTAGGTATATAATAATAAATAATACAATTCTGGTCGGACGGACTGCCTGCCGTGTGCCGACACAGAGGTAGCCACAGCCGTGAACTACCGCACTGTACACTGGTTGATAAAGAGATAGTAGTATACTCGTAACAATTAGGATGACACTATGACGGTATAAAGAATGAAAAAAAAACCACGGTTAGGTGGTAGGTATATAATAATAAATAATACAATTCTGGTCGGACGGACTGCCTGCCGTGTGCCGACACAGAGGTAGCCACAGCCGTGAACTACCGCACTGTACACTGGTTGATAAAGAGATAGTAGTATACTCGTAACAATTAGGATGACACTATGACGGTATAAAGAATGAAAAAAAAACCACGGTTAGGTGGTAGGTATATAATAATAAATAATACAATTCTGGTCGGACGGACTGCCTGCCGTGTGCCGACACAGAGGTAGCCACAGCCGTGAACTACCGCACTGTACTGTGTCTGCTGCTAATATAGACTGGTTGATATTTAAAGAGATATTAGTAGTATACAACAATACTATACTGGTGGTCAGGCACTGGTCACCACTCCTGCAGCAAAAGTGTGCACTGTTAATTAATATAATTGTACTCCTGGCTCCTGCTAACAACCTGCAGTGCTCCCCAGTCTCCCCCACAATTAATTATAAGCTTTTAATTTATACATTGATGACTGTGCAGCACACTGGGCTGAGCTGAGTGCACACAGACTGAGTCACACTGTGTGACTGACTGTGCTGTGTATCGTTTTTTTTTTCAGGCAGAGAACGGATATAGCAGAGAGAAGTGAACGGATATATTATATTAAATAAAAGTTAACTAGCAACTGCACTGGTCACTGACTGTGGTAAACTAACTCTGTCTGCGACTCTGCACAATCTCTCTCTATCTAATCTATCTATCTCTATTCTAATGGAGAGGACGCCAGACACGTCCTCTCCCTATCAATCTCAATGCACGAGTGAAAATGGCGGCGACGCGCGGCTCCTTATATAGAATCCGAGTCTCGCGAGAATCCGACAGCGTCATGATGACGTTCGGGCGCGCTCGGGTTAACCGAGCAAGGCGGGAAGATCCGAGTCGCTCGGACCCGTGGAAAAAAAAGTGAAGTTCGTGCGGGTTCGGATTCAAAGAAACCGAACCCGCTCATCTCTAGAGATAATATCATTCTTCTTTCTAGCTGTGGCACAGCGATGATGATACCATATTGTGGTTAAAAGTGACAATGTGGACAGAGTACCAATACACTGAATGAAGTCATTTAGACTGAATTTTATTTCATAGTCTGAATGATACAGGTGACTGATTATTGCACTGGAATTTTAAAGTGAATGTTGAGAAAGTCTTGCACAAGAGCCAAACATATGGGCAGTATGTATGGTGTAACGATTAGTATTACTGCCTCACAGTAGGTTCGATTCCCCTCATGACCCTAAGTGTGTGGAGTTTGTATTTTGTCCCAGATCTTGCATGGGTTTCCTCCGTGTAGTCCGGTTTACTCCATACTCCAAAATATTCTGGTACGTTAATTGGCTCCAGACAAAAAATTTTTTAACCCTACAGTGTAAGTGTGTTCATGTACATGTGTTTAGGGCATATAGGAACATCTGCCATCAAATTCTATATTCCTGTATGAAGAAAAGATGCTGAAAGGGTTAGCTGTTTTGAAATACTCATAACCATTTTTTTAACGTAATCTCTTACAAGCAGGGTCTTCCCTCCTCCCTTCATCCATCCCCACTACATTTCTCAGAACTATGCCAAATTGTATAAGTATAACGTGACCACTTGTAACTATGGGGGTTATTCAGACATGATCTCTCCTCTGTGAAGTTGCAGAGGTTTGCAATCAGATAGTCGCCGTTCAGAGTGAGAATCCGCCCCATGCAAGTCTGCGTATGCCTTGCAAAAATCTCTGCGAATGCCGGTCAGCTGCAAATTCGTTCACAACTCACCATCGAATGATTTTCCAGTCTGTGCAGCTGATCGGGGCCAGAGCTGATGTCACACACCCTCCCTGAAAACGATTGGGCACGCCTGCGTTTTTCCTGACACTCCCAGAAAATGGCCAGTTACCACCCAAACGCCGGCTTCCTGTCAATCAACTTGTGGACGCCTAGCGATCAAAAAAGATGCAGGATTTTTTCATAGTTTGGCCTTGCGCATGCGCGTTACGATCCATATGCATGCGCAGTGGATCGATAAGCGCCAGCCTTGTGAAATCACACAACAGCGATCAGGTCTGAATTGGGCCCTATGTATATTCACCACCAGCAAACAGAACAGAGCACATGGATATCTTCTATAGAGTATAGCTCAATTTAATGTCTGAAGGTTTTAACAAACTCTGGTGGAAATTTACTAAGGTCCCGATTTGATTTGAGATTGCATTTTTCGGCCAAAAACGCATCTTGGAAATTTACTAAACACAAATCACAGCAGTGTTGGGGCAATTCGTATTGAGATACATTGCTTTCCACAAAAATACGAATTAATAGACCATCGGTCAAACACGGTTGTTTGTTCACATACACCTCATACAACACAGGAATTTACTAAGGATTCGTATTCTCAATCACTGCCGACAATAGTCAGACACTGCCGGAAAAGCATGAAATTCGTACAGAAACACAATTTTCAAATAGACATGCTTTTGGCTGGTGTGTTTGGAGAATCATGCACGGATCAGTTAGATCCATTCATGCTTCTCTGTGTAAAAGTATGTGAAATAGGTAAAATAAAAATAGAAATTGCGTGGGGTCCCCCCTCCTAAGCATAAGCAGTCCCAGGCTCTTTGAGGCAGACCTGGTTGTTAAAATACTGGGGGGAAATGCGTAGGAGTCCCCAGTATTTATACAACCCACACTGGGCTCTTGGACCGGTCCTGGTCCCAAAAATACGGGGGACGTATTTTTAGAACCAGCACCGGGCTCCAGATAATGCCACAGCTGGGGGACACATTTATGTAGGTCCGTGCGGCCGTGGCATTACCCCCTCAACTAGTCACCCCTTGCTGGGGTCCCTTGCAGAGTGTGAACCCCTACAATAAAGGGGTCCCCCCATCCAGGCACCCAAGGGTGAGGGGTGAAGCCCAAGGCTGTCCCCTCCAACCGTGGGCTGTGAATGGAGGGCTGACAGCCATAAAAAGTGTAAAAAAAAATTAGTAAAGTTTTAATAAAACACACACACACACTCACAAATACTTACCTACATCTCATGCCGCCATTCTTGTCCCCTTCTCCAATAGAATCCAGGGGTAACTGTAATTTTTTTTTAATTATACTCACCTATTCTGTGTAGATCTGTCCTTTTCAATCCATGTAGGCATCCACAGGGTAAAAAACAACAACAACAACCCACAAATACCCGATCCATCACACTAAAGGGGATCCATGTTTACACGTGGATCCCCTTTCCCCGAATTGCGGGATACCTCGTGAATTCTGTCAGTTGGGACCCTCCAGCCAATCATGGAGCGCCACATCATAGCGCTCTCCTGATTGGCTTGCACTTGTGACTTGGCAATCAGGCAGACCGCATAGGCTATAATGGAGGATCGCGGTCCTCCATTATAGTCCAATGGTGGGAAAATTGCGGGGTTAATTGGGTCACTGTGACCGCCCATTGAAGGATCTTGGATACTTCAAACATTGCCATTCGGCTTCGGGTACTGCCTTGATGGGTGATGTAGGCCACCGTGGTGACATTGTCTGATTGTACTTGAACAGGCCTGTTCTATACCAGTGGAAGAACCAGAGACTGCTCTCAATTCCAGAAATTTGATGTGAAGCAGGAATTCTTACCTGGTCCAATGACCCTGAAAAGAGTGTTGCTCTGTTACTGCTCCCCAACCCTGAAGATTGGTGTCTGTTATTAGTAGGACCCAGATGGGGATCCAGAAAGGACGGCCCATGCTCATTTACTGGTCCTGTAGCCACCAGGACAGCAACAAGCGTACCTCTGGAGTCACGGAGATTATCTGAGATCTGATCCGATGAGGCAGGTCGTTCCACTTGGATAGGATTAATTGTAGAGGGCGGGAATGAAACTGAGTGTACTCTATCATGTCGAAGGACGATACCATCAGACCAAGCACTTGTATCACCGAGTGTACTGACACTCTGGGGCGACGAAGGAAGTGTTGTATCCTGTCCTAAAATTTCAGGACCTTGTCTGGAGAAAGAAACAGTCTTTGACTGTAGGTGTCCAGAAGTGCACCTAGGTGTACCATGCTCTGAGATGAAACCAGGGAGGACTTTCTCCACTTTATCAGCCACCCATGGGCTTGAAGGAAAGTTACCGTCAGTTGGAGATGAATGAGGAGAATTTCCTGTGAATTTTTTAGGATCAGAAGATCATCCAGGTATGGCAGGATTCTGATCCCCTGGCGACTGAGGTAAGCCATCATAACAGCCATGATCTTGGTGAAGATATAAGGAGCTGTCGACAGTCTAAATGGCAGTGAGACAGTGTACCCGTGAGAGAAAACTTATAGCACCCAAGCATCCGAAGTGGTCGTGTGCCAGACCTGGGCGAAGTGCAGAAGTCAGCCTCCCACCCTGAGGTCCCCAGGGGGTAGTCTTGCCCCATCAGGCTGCAGGCTTTTCAGGCTTAGAGGTAGGCTGACAGGTTGGCCAGGGCTGTTTAGCCTTGGGCTTGGAGAGTTTTGGATTGCAAGACTGTCTAGTGTATGACCGACCTCTCACTTTTCCCTGAGACCGAAAGGAACAAAAAGTGGTATTCTTGGCCTTCTGAGAAGGATTAGTAGCGTGGAGAAAAGCTGTCTTGGCAGCCAGCAGTTCAGATACTATTTTATTTAGGTCTTCCCCATACAGAATGTCCCCAGTGAAGGGAAGGATTTCCAAGGTTTTCTTGGAATCTAAATCCACTTTCCACGGTCACAACCACAGAATGCAGCACGCCAGAATGGACGTAGCAGACGCCTTGGCGGCCAGCACTCCCACCTCAGATGACGCTTCTTGTATGTAATAAGAAGCCATCTTAATGTGAGACAGGTATAGGGTGGTATTCAATTCTTTTCACCCCCTTCCACACCCGTTCTGTTTCTGCTGATGGGCATGGTATAATGATTTCAGCTAGGTACCCCTGGGGTAGCGAGGGTGCCCAACCCTTTACACAGCTAAACCTAGTTACTATGGGTGCGATAAATTTACAAAGGAGATTGGGCTTGATATATCATTTGAATACCACCCATAGTCTGCCTTCCTCAGAGATATGCTCGGGTAGCTCATCCTCCAGTGCCTGAACCCAAGTTTTATGGCCTCTGCAGCCCAAGAGGCAGCTATAGTGGGTCTATGAACAGCTCCTGTAAGGGAGTATACAGATTTCAGGCACCCTTCAATATGTTTATCAGGCGGTTCCTTCAGAGAGGTGACTGTAGTAACTGGCAGAGTGGATTACACCACGAGGTGGGCGACATGAGAATCCACCGGCGGCAGATTTTCCAACTTGTCACACAGCTCTGCAGGGAGAGGATAACGAGCTAAAGTTCTTTTGGAGACAGGGAACTTTTTGCCTGGGGTAGTCTAGGGTTCCAGCCTGATGTTCAAAAAATTATCAGAATGTGGTAATTCCATTTTAACCACCTTCTGCTTTTTAAACTTGTCAGTATTTTTAGCCAATGTAGTGGAATCCTCCTCAGAGAGTTGGAGGATATGCTTAATAGCATTCACCAGTGCTGGGACATCTATGGCCATGGGATAATCCTCATCTGCAACACAGGAGTCTGTGTCAGAGAATAGTACGCTCCCCCTCCTCTTCAGATGAAACATCAGAGAGGATAGTGGATTGTGAGGCAGAAGTAGCCCACTAATACCCCTTTCACACAGCCCAAAATTTCCCAGGTTATTGCACATGAACGCGCACCAACTCGGGAAATTTCTCGGTGTGAAAGGGTACAGGGTAAAAATTCCGGGATTCCTGCCCCGGCATTTCAACCCTGCAATCGACCAGGGTTGGTCCCGGGATCCTCCTGGGAACCTGGTCTTTGTGAACGGGAGCCGGTTCAATGCGCCCCGGCTCCTGTTCACTTTCTATGTAGCAGGCGGCGCTTGGAGATCATGTGATCTCTTGCGCCGCCCCCGCCGCGTCACCGCTGACGTCAGCAACCTGGCAATATGCCGGGCTACTGACTGCGGTATGCAAGGGGTCTTACCCGGGAATGTCCCTGCATGATCCAGGGACCGTATTCCCGGGTAAGACCCCTGCATATCTGGTGTGAAAGGGGTATTAGAGGGATTAGAGACACGTGTGTGTCCTGTGGGAGCATTCCGTCTAGCCAGCGACTGATTAAGCTGCTGCAATTGATTAGACAAATTTTCCGCCTATGGCAGGTTCACCACAGGGACAATTAGAGTAGGTAGTGCCACAGGCGGACCCATAGGGGACGCAAGGCGTTCTACCAGTATACCCAGTAATGATGAAAATGCTGCCAATGGTGGCTCCTGAACCGAAGCATGAGCAGCGGACTGACTAGTAGACATATATCAATCAGTACAGAGACTGTCACGTAATATGTCCCCCTCAGCCAAACTGCCCGAACACACTCTGCATGACATTAATACAGGGGCCTCAGCCTGTTTGCGACCCTTTTTGTTAGATATTATGATCATGGAAACAACTGGACAGTGCGATAAATGCAATGTAAACAGTACAGAATACTTAATGCAAGAAGTACAGGGTACAATGTGACTGTGACACAGATTAATATACTTATACAGTGCATCTGGATAGTATTCACAGCGCTTCACTTTTTCCACATTTTGTTATGTTACATCCTTATTACAAAATGTAATAAATTCATTTTTTCCCTCAAAATTCTACACACAATACCCCATAATGACAACGTGAAAAAAGGGTTTTTTTTAGATTATTGCAAATTTATTACAAATAAAAAATTAGGAAATCACATGTACATAAGTATTCACAGCTTTTGCCATGAAGCTCAAAATTGAGCTCAGGTGCATCCTGTTTCCATTGATCATCCTTGAGCTGTTCCTATAGCTTAATTGGAGTCCACCTGTCATAAATTCAGTTGATGGGACATGATTTGGAAAGGCACACACTTGTCTATATAAGGTCCCACACTTGACAGTACATGTTTGAGCACAAACCAAGCATGAAGTCAAAGGAATTGTCTGTAGACCTCCGAGACAGGATTGTCTCGAGGCACAAATCTAGGGAAGGGTACAGAAAAATATCCACTGCTTTGAAGGTCCCAATGATCACAGTGGCCTCCACCATCCATGAATGGAAGAAGTTCAGAACCACCAGGACTCTTCCTAGAGCTGGACGGCTGTCTAAACTGAGCGATCGCTGGAGAAGGGCCCTAGTCAGGGAGGGGAACAAGAATCCGATGGTCACTCTGTCAGAGCTACAGCATTCCTCTGTGGAGAGAGGAGAACCTTCCAGAAGGACAATCATCTCTGCAGCAATCCACCAATCAGGCCTGTATGGTAGAGTTGCCAGACGGAAGCCACTCCTTAGTAAAAAGTACATGGCAGCCCACCTGGAGTTTGCCAAAATGCACCTTAAGGACTCAAAATTCTCTGGACTGATAACACAAAGATTGAACTCTTTGGCGTGTCATGTTTGAAGGAAACCAGTCACCGCTCATCACCAGGCCAATACCATCCCTACAGTGAAGCATGGTGGTGACAGCATCATGTTGTGGGTATGTTTTTCAGTGGCAGGAACTGGGAGACTAGTCAGGATATAGAGAAAGATAAATGAAGCAATGTACAGAGACATCCTGGATGAAAACATGCTCCAGAGCGCTCTTGACCTCAGACTGGGACAATGACCCTAAGCAAACAGCCAAGATATCAAAGGAGTGGCTGCAGGACAACTCTGTGAATGTCCTTGAGTGGCCCAGCCAGAGCCCAGACTTGAATCCAATTGAACATATCTGTAGAGATCTGAAAATGGCTGTGCACCGACGCTTCCCATCCAACCTGATGGAGCTTGAGAGGTGCTGCAAAGAGGAATGTGCGAGACTGCCCAAAGATAGTTGTTCCAAGCTTGTGGCATCATATTCCAAAAGACTTGAGGCTGTAATTGCTGCCAAAAGTGCATCAACAAAGTATTGAGCAAAGGCTGTGAATATTTATGTACATGTGATTTCTTTGTTTTTTATTTTGCATAAATTTGCAAAAATCTCAAAAAAACTTGTTCCACGTTGTCATTATGGGGTATTGTGTTTAGAATTTTGAGGGAAAAAAATTATAATTTATTCCATTTTGGAATAAGGCTGTACCATAGGAAAATGTGGACTAAGTGAAGCACTGTTAATACTTTCCGGATGCCCTGTATATGCATATAGATAAAATCTGTGTTACTTATATTCTAACCCAAATCCACCTCAGCCCAGGGTGTAGAATAATAGGGAGAGATATCTGAGATACACTTGAAAGTGAAACCAGACAGCAGGTATAGGCACTCAGTCACACACAATGCAGAGATAATATCACATTAATACTGCAATGGACCCCTATATCACAGCACTGCACGGAGAATGGAGGATATAGCAGTTATCTGCAGGTAACACTATTCTCGACTAACACTATATTATGAGACAGGTAGGATACTCAAGTGTATGTAAAAAGTAGTCCTGTTCAGGTGTTTTTACAGGTAGACATTGCCCAGCAATCCCGAAGACCAGCTGCTGCTATGCTGTAAGATGACTGCCCCGTGACTCCTGTGAGGGAAGTGGCTCAATGGCGGGACATCTGCTATAGATGTCACCCAGAGCCGGGAGAGGGGCTACAGGTCAAGTGCCACCTCCCCTATGCTGGTCTTCCACCGCAGGTACTGCAGGGCCTTATTAACCTAGGTGTTAAATAATACACCTAAACCTGTGCCCTTATGCCCTGGTGGTCTAGTGGAGTCCCTGCTCGGTGACAGTGTCCACGCCAGTGCTGCGGTGTGTCTCCCCATACCGCGGTCGGAACGCTATTTAATGGCGGGTCCCGCTAGGAAACGCACTTACCTGCCTCCCGGCAGGGGCGTAGCCAGAATTATGTGGGCCCCATAGCAACATTTTGAAGGAGCCCCCATCCCAATGCTTCTAGAGAGACACTTCTCTGCAGCAGTTGTTAAGTTTATGCCCTATAATAGTGCCCTAGTTCATTTTCTGAACCATAATTGAGCCTTCTTTAATGTTATGCCCCATAGTAGTGCTTTAGGATGGAGATAAAGTACCAGCCAATTAGCTCCTAACTACCATGTCACAGGCTGGGTTTGAAAAATGACAGTTACCGTAGGAGCTGGTTGGCTGGTACTTTATATCTGTCCACTTTATCTCTGTTCAAGGCTTAGCAAATAGACCCCTTAGTTTCTTTTATGAATCGTAGTAGTGCTAAAGTTCACCCAATGTCACATTTCAGAGCTGCCAGTACACATTATGCCGCACAGTACCCCCAATTCACATTATGATATATAGTGCTCCCCGTTCATATTGTGCATCATTACAGTGACATACCTCCCAACTTTCTTATGTTGTAAAGAGGGACACACGAGCGGCGAAGCCGCACACGCTCCCGAAAAGGGGCGTGGTCTATGGAAAGGGGGTGTGGCTTCACGGAGGACCCACAGTCGCTAGCCACGCCCCCATTTGCGTCACTGTGGGGGCATGCCCAGCGCTCTGTGAGCCGCTGGCATGCCCCCTCTCCTCCTGTTTCCCCTGAATAGACGCTATCACCGGTGCTCTGCTAAGCAGGGCAGCGAGAGACAGAGCCTCCCAACTGTCCCCCCCCCCAACCGCGGGACACTACAGCCCGCGGGTGGGACAGCGGGACAGTCCCCAAAAAACGGGACTGTCCCGCGAAAATCGGGACAGTTGGGAGGTATGCAGTGACCCGGTTCATATTATATAACATTAAAATTCCCTCCAGTTCATTTTATACCACACTACAATGAGCAGGTCCAGGGGAATACCTAGATATAGTGCAGGCCCCAAGGGAAAAGTTTGAAAAGACCCCTATGTACCACCCAATAGCGAAAAATTTATATAACACATGTAACTTTGACAGGGAAGGTGGGCCCCTCTCAGCTCTGGGCCCCATAGCAGCTGCACTGTCTGCACCTATGGTAGCTACACCCTTGCCTCCCGGTAACAGCCATGCGAACCCAGGGAGCATTTCACGGATGTGCCTATGACCACAGACATCCCCACCGCAAGTACCCGGGCAAGCCAGCGGGAGTATGCGGCGCCACTTGGGAGGTGATGGAGCTGCAGCGCTGAAGTCACCCTGACTTACAGCGCTGCCAGCTCATGAAAAAAAAGTGAATTTATTGTAAAAGACAAAAAGCTTTTAGAGCTGCCTACGCAGCCCTCCTGTTTAGTGACCAGCAACTGCAGGGCACCAACTAAAAAACTGAGCTCACAGTGCCTGGAGGCAGGGTTATAGAGGAGGGTCCCAATGCATCCTGGAACAGCTATAGCTTTAACCTGTTGGTGCCTAGATCCAGATATATCTCTACACCCCGATGTTTCCCTGTGGAAACCCTATTTACCCTGCTGCAGAAATTCATGTTTACGGAGCTAGTGAGCCACTGGCTACTGCACATACAGAAAATGGGGCCACTACACCCCCCATTTTCTGGTGCACTTCCTGATGCCGCCCCCAAATGCTATAGCATGTCAATCATGAACAGATCTAAAAACTTTGGAGATGTGCAGTAACATCAAGTTTACAGTATGTACATCTCTAAATTAGGCCCAATGTTCAGAGCCATAAAAAGCACCAAACATAAGTACAAACAGAGTAGGGCACTCATGTCAGTAACAGATTTAGAGAGGGGCCTATTTATCTCAAGGAAGCGGATGTGAGGTGATAAAAAATGCCCGAACACTGCAATAATTGATTACATCGCACGGATGTATCAATTATCGCATGCAGGGACAGAGCTTGCGAATAATGTTAATAAAGAGGCCTCTATGTATGCAAGAACAACAATGAAGCCAGGAGTGCTCATGAAAATGTTATGCATAGCAGGGCCATAACTAGCTATGGGCCAGCGGTGCCTGAGCACACAGCGCAAATGCACAGTGGGCGCAGGACCTCTGGCAGAATCCGCAGGGCCGCGCTGTGCCGCACTATTGACTCCGAGTCCTAACCTGACAGGCAGCTCCACAATCACCGCCGGTACCTGCAACGCTGCCCGCGGTGAGGTGCGCCCAGCTGCTTGCACCATTACCTACTATACATTACATACCAAGCTGGGCATCGCTGCAGCTGCCCACCTGCAGGCTCCGTCCCCTCCTGTCTCCCCCTCGCCGCCCACAGTTCCTCCTGTCAGTGTCTACCTGAAGACCCGCTCACTCACTCCCTCATGCCCCCCACCCATGTCTGTCTGCTGTGCTGTGTACTGTAGTTTATAGCAGCAGAGTGTGCTTCCCGTGCGCTCCCCGCACCCCCCACTTCTCCCCTCCTACCTACCATCTTGTACTGTGTGGAGAGGGACTTCCGGTGAAACAGAAGATGGCAACTGAGGGCACTGCAGAGCAGATGGCACAAGTTGTGTAAGTAGTGGAACAGTTGGTCCATTTCTGAGTAGGGGTAGGGAGACTCAACACCTACTCTTGCTCTCTTTACACTTACACACACAGTCACTCTCTTTCCACACATACACACACATGCACTTTCTCTCCCCCCTCTACCTGTCAGAACGTGGATAAGGGACACTTGTATTGTGTGTAAGGAGCTGTACTGTGGCGTAACGTGTTTAAGGGGTAACACTGTGTGGTGTAAGGTGACTAACAGACATTACTACATAGCCGTAACTGTGTGCCACACACATGCCACATAGGGCCGCTCCACACAAGGGAGACCAACCTTGTCAGCATATGATATAGATTGCCGGTCGCTGCAGCTTGTGGTCTCCATGCTGGTCTCCCCCGCTGTGTCAGGACTCGGAGTGGCTTCCCTCATGCTGTGGTCCCGTGGCGCCTGGCTCTAGGAGTGGTGACTCCTCCCATGATGTTGGCTCACCGGAAGAGTGGCAGCTCCCTCGATGGCAGGCAAGTCTCTCTCCTTCCCTCCCTCTCTCTCTCAACCCCCTTCTCTCTCTCCACCTGCCTATTGTGTAAAAAGGAGGTCTCTGCTGCATAATGTGTAAAAAGGGGACTCTGTCTGCTGTACTGCGTAAATGAGGGGTGTAGTACGGGTCACCTTACCGACGCCGGGAGCCCGGCAGCATACCGACGCCGGGATCCCGGCGGGGAGGGGCGAGTGCAGCAAGCCCCTTGCGGGCTCGCTGCGCTCGCCACGCTGCGGGCTCGGTGGCGACCTGCGGTCGCCACCGGTTCTATTCCCACTCTATGGGTGTCGTGGACACCCACGAGTGGAAATAGACCCTGTTGGTCGGCATGCCGACCATCGGGATAGTGAGCCGTCGGTCTCACGGAGGAGGTCATGTGACTGTCGGTCAGCCGACCGGCGGTCACATGACTACCACCCGTAAATGAGGACTCTGCCTGCTGTACTGTGTGAAAGGGAGCTCTGCTTGTCGTACTGTGTAAAATGAGGCTCTACCTGGTGTAATGTATGACAGGAGCTCTACCTGGCATAATATTTGACATTGGCTCTACCTGGTATAATGTGTGACAGGGGCTCTACCTGGCGTAATGTGTGACAGGGGCTCTACGGCATAATTTGAATGGAAACATCTGTACAGCGTAATATGAATTGGTATTATTTTGTGGCCACTCCCCTTCCCCATGAAGCCATGCCCCTACATTTGTGGCGTGCACCGATCTTGTTTTCTATATGGGGGCGCCGATGCACATAGCGCTAAAATGTCTAGTTATGGCACTGATAAATAGTTTTGTGCTCACACTCCGTTTATGTGTCAGTAGAAAGCACAAGAGGAGGAAAACTGGCATCATGTAGAAAATAATTCTCAAACACAAGAACAATTATGTTCAGGAAAAAAAGGGTTAATATATCTTATTCAGTGCACACAGCTGCAGTTTTGTTGTATACTTTTTCCCAAGACATTAATATTCTCAGTATCCTCCAAGTCTCTCTGTGCCCATGACATGTGCATAATACTATTGCCAAACACTGAGTAGCAGTCAGTGGTAAGACACAAGCTGAATCAAAGACACAAATGCGCAAGCCAAGAATTCATAAGGCGCTCATAACTTTATTGTGATTACATAAACCTTTTCTTTAAGCTAGCTTATCACTAAATTAAACAACACCACACACTGAAATAAAGACACGGACACAGTAGCTGGAGTTAAAGGTCAGACGATGTTTATTAACCGCTGACCAACTCTTTAAACTATAATTGTGATCGAATTAGAATTGATTTTGAATATAGACTTAAATTTAGTTTGGAGGATGGCAAACAGAAAGTCGCTGCCACACACCAGCACCAGTCACCTAGATGAAAACCACCAAACCAAGGAGGGGAGTACACATACCCCGCCTCCTTCCCGCATAACCCGCATTGTGCTGGCCTTACCCCTCTTTCTCTGGCAAACGTTCGGTTCCCGCAGGGGAACGTCTAAATGTCCAACCGCAAGAAAAGGACACACCTGCCGTCCTTCTAAAGAGGGAGCCCCACAATGACCACTTATGCCTGTGTGACAGCTGGTTGGTAGCGACTTCCCGCCAATCTGGCTTTCAAATAGCCAACTACAAAATCAACAAACCGTAGCTGAAATCCGGGAGGGCGGGCGGGCATAAAATGCATGGCAAGAGGAAGTCTAGGAAAATGGCCCCCACCTATATACTATCCTAAGACCCTCCTATTAAGCTTGATGCACAACCTTCCAATCCAATAGGAAAAAACCAACAGGGAAAACTGATCTGCCTAGCAACTGCTTAGTCATTTAACAACCAATCACAAAAAGTGGATCTCTTATATGGCCTCAGGCTTATGCAGCCTTCAGCTTATCTAAGGCGCTCATAACTTTATTGTGATTACATAAACCTTTTCTTTAAGCTAGCTTATCACTAAATTAAACAACACCACACACTGAAATAAAGACACGGACACAGTAGCTGGAGTTAAAGGTCAGACGATGTTTATTAACCGCTGACCAACTCTTTAAACTATAATTGTGATCGAATTAGAATTGATTTTGAATATAGACTTAAATTTAGTTTGGAGGATGGCAAACAGAAAGTCGCTGCCACACACCAGCACCAGTCACCTAGATGAAAACCACCAAACCAAGGAGGGGAGTACACATACCCCGCCTCCTTCCCGCATAACCCGCATTGTGCTGGCCTTACCCCTCTTTCTCTGGCAAACGTTCGGTTCCCGCAGGGGAACGTCTAAATGTCCAACCGCAAGAAAAGGACACACCTGCCGTCCTTCTAAAGAGGGAGCCCCACAATGACCACTTATGCCTGTGTGACAGCTGGTTGGTAGCGACTTCCCGCCACCAAGGTTTACCAAACCGCCACCGCCATCCGCAACCGTAACCAACTAAGAACAACTAAATAGCTCTACCGAAACAGACAAAAAATATCCTCCAGGAAAAATTGCACACCTTCCGGAGAAAGATGAACCCCATCCTCCTTGTAAAACCGCTTGTTCCTTAGCACCAGTAGAGGATGCCTGATCGCCACTCGACCTATGGCCCTAACAAAAAGAGACCCTGCCGAATTAACCTTCTTGCGTGCTTTCTCCAGCGCCGAGAAACGCACCGCACCACGCCAATGGAAACGAGGTACCATTTCCGACCAAACAATGCAGATTCCTGGCCAGTGACAACGGACCGCCACCAAATCCGCCTTAACGGACAAACCAAATCTATGCCCTTAACTCGACCTATATCATTCCCACCCCAATGAATGACAATACAACTGGGGCGACCCCAGCGGCACTCCCGGGCAAAAAGGACCCGCAACAAATCACCCCATAACATGCCTAGAACACCTAACCATCTCACTTGCCTGGATCCCAAAAACCTCATCTGCCCTAAGTGCCATGGGACGCTTTGTCGCCCAAAAAATATAGGAATGCCCAAAATTGATGATATCTGCAAAAGAAAATATCCTAACATCCGATTATGAACATAATACATACAACAAACACAACGGAACAAAAAGAAACCCAAGTGAAGGAGAAAAATCAAAAAACCTCCCGTGGACCTTGAGAGAACATCCAATTGAAATTAGGCCCCCTCGGAGGAAAAATTTTAAAAATTCACTTCACACCCTCGATTCCTGAACGGTAAGCGTTCAAAACCCGATGAGTAAACACGTTTTTGGGTTAGCGCAACAGGCGCCTTATAACTTATCCAGACGTACATATGACCTATAGGAGGCGGACTTCCAACGGCCCAGCTCCCGAATAGCCGCAGGGGATGAACCTGTAGCCGCTGCATGAGTAGCCGCTCCAATCCGCAAGGAATGGGTACCGAAGTCCGCCCCCTGCACCAAACATTTTTTAAACACAGCAGCAAATTTAAATTTCGTCAGAGAGTCAACCTGCGCGTGCACCAGCAGCTGGTCGCCCCCTGAAGGCCTCAACCGTACGTACTCCTGCGTCAACCGCAGCGGGCAAACACCCGGTTCTTCCTGAGCCTCCAAGGACAACCAGCGACCCCGACCTGCTTGATCTGTCTTGGACCGCACAATCCCACAGAGTAACAGGCCCTCCTGCAAGCGCACATTTTCGTAAAGCCAACCCGACTCCCGAGACGTCTTGCTGCATGCCACCAACTCGCTCACCCGACAAGCCCCGCAAAAGGCCAGGGCATACACACAACCAAACAACGCGACCTCGAATTCCGAGGACGCAATTTGAGGCAGTACCCGCAGTAAATCCGTTAGAAGCTGCAACGTTACGGACCTACGTAATTCCGCAGGTGCCGGGTGCAACCTGGCCCAACCTTTCAGCGCTCTGGAAAGGACAAACGACCCCGTGGGGCCGTCATCCCGTGGAGCCGCGAGTGAAAGGAAATGCCCGCAAGGGCAGATGCCATGGACGCTTTTGACCTACCGTTTCGGTAATGTTCCCAAACCAAGGTCATCAGGGCGTCGGCCGAGGACTCACCCGCTACCCCGTACCTACCCTGAAAGACCGACCAATCCCGCCAGGCTGCATCTTACCCACGGAGAGTGGCGGGAGCCAGAGCACACCTGGCTAAGCCGCTAACCCGACTCGCCCGTCTGCCAGGCAGAAGGTGGGCACTGTGACCCCTCCGCAGCCGCTCCCGGCGCCAACGTCCTGAATTTGTCAAACTGGAACCGAGACAATGCATCCGCAATTCCATTGTCAACTCCAGGCACGTGGCGAGCCCCGAAATTAATATTGCGCTGCAAGCAAGCTAACTAGATGCCTTAGTAGCCTCAGAGCCTGCGGCGAGGAGGAACGCTGATTATTAATAGCATGCACCACCCCCAAGTTGTCGCAACGAAACAAAAATGTCCCTATTTGCAAACTGGCCGGCCCATAATTCAATCGCCACTATGATTGGAAACAATTCCAGCAAAAGGAGGTTCTTGGTAAACCCCCGCGTTACCCACGAGGCCGGCCACGCCGCAGCACACCAAGCGCCAGCAAACAACGCGCCAAACCTTGACTGCCTGCGGCATCCGTGAACAACTGCATCTGCTTACTGGGACAACAAGGCGCGGGCCACAAAACTTCCTTGTTGAAGGACACCAGGAAAGAGACCCACATCCGCACATCATCTCTGATCTCGCGGGAAAGGTACACTGTGTGATTCTGCCGGACCGTCCCCGCCGTGGCCCGCTCAAGTTTGCGACAGAAAATCCTACCCATGGGGATAATCCGGCACGCAAAATTGAGAGAACCCAGCAAGGACTGCACCTGCTTAAGCCGAACTCTGCGTTTGCCTAGACAGTCAGTAATTAAACCCAAAAGCTTATGCACTTTATCCTCGGGCAGGCGACAGCAACCCCCTACCGTGTCACTTTCTATACCTAAATAGCTAAGACAAGTACAAGGGCCCTCGCATTTGTCTTGCGCGACAGGCACCCCTAAAGCGCTGAATAATGACCTGGCCACCGTCAGAATGTCCCCACAGACCGAACTGCCCCCGGGCCCCACAAAGAGAACGTCGTCCAGGTAGTGAGCCACCCCCGGTTGGCCGGAGGCGGTCTGGACGCACAAGTGCAAAAATGCGCTAAAACACTCAAAGTAGGCGCAGGAGACAGAACAACCCATGGGGAGACACCGATCCAGGTCCAAGTCGCCCCCTAGCTTGAAACCAAGAAACCGCAGGGAATCTGGGTGCAGCGGAAGTAGGCGAAAGGCCGACTCCACGTCCCATCTTGCCAACAGACCCCCCGGACCACAATCCCGCACCAAGCGCAGTGCGTCATCCAAAGACTGATAACGCACCCTGCACTTGGCCTCCGGCATAGCGTCGTTGACCGACAACCCGGAGGGTGTGACAAGTGCTGTATCAAGCGAAACTTGCCCGCGGCCTTCTTGAGCACCACCCCTACTGGGGAAATGCACAAGGAGGGCAGTGGGGGAAAGGAGTAGGGCCCGGCCATGCGCCCAGGCCAATCTCCCCGTCCACTTTCCGCCGGACATCCTGCTGGACTTCCCGAGCCGATCTCAAATTCTGGCGCGCCACCACATGCACCGAATCCGAAATGGGCAACGAAAACCGTGCCGAAAGCCCCGCACGAGAAAACGCCGCCGCCTCGTCGGGGTACAAGCTACTCCAGCGCTGCAACTCGGGAACTAGAATCGGGGAGAAGGCCTTACTTACCAACTCCCCCGGCCTCAGCGGAAGCGGCGGGCTTACCGCCTGCCGCCGAGGTGCAATCCTTGGCCGGGTGACTTGCCCCGCACAACTTACATGAGTGGCGAAAACGACAACTCGCTCCTTTGACGCACTTGCCGTCGTTGTAGGCAAAGCACTTGCCTTTCCCTATCAAGCGGGAACCCGCAGCCCCGGCCGCCCCGGGCTTCTTGGCCGTGCCGTCCGGGGTGGGCTTGATCTGCTGTCCAACCACACCTCGACGTACTTTAAACCCGCGGGCCGGATGGGGTTGCCATCCTGATTGCGACGGAACTTCTCGTCGTAATCCCGCCAAGCGGAAACCTTGGATTTTAAGTACATATCGTGTACCAAAACAACTATTTAACTAAGTTGGCATACTCCGAGGGCCGCGATTCCGTGTAGCAAACCGTGAAAACCAAAAAGCCATGCAACCACTGGTGAAAATTGCGAAACTCATTTTCCCCAATACCACCCGGCTTATTGGCTGCGTCAAACCTTGTCGCATTTCCTCCGTAAGGGTGAATATGCTATGTACTTCCCCTTCCGGATTTTTTCTCGCATGCGCTTGCGAACCCCCCGTATAACTGCAGTGTTGGCGCAATGTACCGTCTCCCCATAACGAGGGGGGGTCGGGAGGGAACACCGGCGCAGGCGCGCCCACCTTATGCGCCTCCTTCGCCATTCGCCGCGCGATGAGCCTAGCTAATTTACCCGGGCGCCGCGGAGAACCGGACAAAACGCTGCTAGAAGATGAGGAACTACAGGTTGACATGTGCAAAGTAAGGGTTAGCTCACCTGTGTTAGAAGGACCCGGAACCGCGTCGTCCGCTGCACCCGCCTCCGCTGATGGCCGCTTCTCCACCGTCGATGTTGCGGTCGTCCTCGACCCTCGCCTCCCGCCGTACGTAGCCCCTGAACTAGTCGGAACCTGTGAGGGAGAAACAGAGGGGACAACCGGCACAGAGGAGACCAAAACATCATTCCCAACGGGTTGAACCTGCGGAGGAGGAGGCCCCGGCCCGCCGCTCCGCGGCGGATGGCCGGCGGGAAGCTGCAGGGGGGGGGGGACCACCAACCGAGGCGTACCCGATTGATTGCGGGAAGGCAGCCCCGCCTCTGGCACCGAAACCCACGGGGTAAGACGGCCGCCACGCAGTATGCGGCGGGTAGCCGCTCGCCCCCGCCCATCCGGATGACACCGGAATGAACTGAGGGGTGCCGGGAGGGGAGGCCAACCCTGTGCTATCTGATTCCCCCCGATCAGTGACTGCCCTGGTTGCGAGAGCGGAAAGGCAGGAAGGGGTGCCGTGACTCGGGGCCGCTGACCAACCATGTGGTCTGCACGCCGAGCCCGCGCCGGCTACATGCGGGGAAAATTGTGGACCGGACGTACTGTGAAACCCCTAGAGGGATGCTGGCCGGAGGCCGCGGGAAACCCCAGGGGAAGGACTGGCTCCCCGAGAAACCTTGCTGCGCTGCGCACGAAAGAGCCGGGCCGGGTGCCAGGTAGGACGCTGCGATGGACGGAGGTGCCGACCCTAACTGAAATGACCCGGGCAGAGCGGAGGGGGGGGTTTGAAAACCGGCGCACGGGGACGCCGCCACGGGGGGCGGAGCGACTGCCGGCCAGGGGCCTATAAAGCAGGCCCCTGGTGCCGGGGTCACCACCGGGAAACCCAGCCATGTAACCGAGGCAGGGGCGGGCGCAGCGGCAGACACTGCCCCGTCCCCCACCCCAGACATGCCCGGAGTACCAACCCCCATTGCCACTTAATTACTGGGGTGCGCTAGGCCCCTCGCCAGGAAGGGGTGTATGTGTGCCCTGCGCCGTTCCGGGGACAGCGGGCACCTCTCCCCGCTGTCCCGGACTCATATCCCCGCCTGTATGTTGGAACCCCTTCACCCCCCCCGCTCCGCCACGGCCGCCCGGCGCCACGTGTGCGCCCGAGCCGCCGCCGAGCACAGTCCGCGGGGAAGGTGGGGGAGGCCCGGCGCTGATCAGCGCGCCGTGAGAGGGAGCCGCTGAAGGGGGCTGGGCTGCCGTGCTGAGCGGCCGCTGCCCGACTGCCTCTGGCTGTCTGGGCAGCGAGCCATCACCGCCCGCCCCGCCGCCTGTCCGCAGCCGCCGCAATTAACCTCCGGGGCCCAGCACTAGGGGAACGGGAGCAGGGGGTGCCACCAGCATACACGAGGCGGCAGGGAGGGGGAGCGGAACGCCGTGGACGAGCCATACTGGAGGGGAGGGGAGACACTACAGCGTACCCAGCACCTCATATCAAAACACAGCAAAAGGGGGGGAAGCAAAAAGGGGGATAGGGACTAAGAGAAATAACAATATAAGTATCAATATACTTAACCTTCCTGGGCCATAAAATGCATGGCAAGAGGAAGTCTAGGAAAATGGCCCCCACCTATATACTATCCTAAGACCCTCCTATTAAGCTTGATGCACAACCTTCCAATCCAATAGGAAAAAACCAACAGGGAAAACTGATCTGCCTAGCAACTGCTTAGTCATTTAGCAACCAATCACAAAAAGTGGATCTCTTATATGGCCTCAGGCTTATGCAGCCTTCAGCTTATCTTACTAGTGTTAGCTCTTTAATAAACTGTGCCCTACAACTCCCCTCCCTGTCATAAGCGAACTTTTACACCCCCTCCCCCTCACTAAGCGAATTAAAGGAACTATCTCATTGAAATGCGGTGAATAATTCAGCAGGTCCGCCCTCTCTGTAATAATGCTGATGAAATATTCATGGGAGGCTTAGACTGGCAGTCTACAGGGCAGCCGCTTGCCTGTAATCAGAACCTCGTGTCCTTATCCGGCTGTAGCTTACGCCTGTCAGGAAGGCAATTATCTGGATGGTTTTGCCCAGTCCCACCTCATCTCCCAGAATGCCTCCTGTCTGTTGGCAATGCAGTTCCCACAACCACCAAACACCTGTCTGCTGGTACCTGTAGGGAATACAAAACTGTAAACAAGAGAAATACAAGAGTAATGAAAACAACCTAGTAGAATGAAAGAGAATAATGTGCAATATGAATATTAAAATGATTACAAATACAGAAATAAAAATAGTATGTATTAACTATTGATTAGTATAATACATATATGTGTGCAGAGACCAGGTGACAGCACTCTGAATAGATTTAGGCAGTGACTAAGAGCTGCTAAAATATTAATATTCTGAAGAAGAGTCACAAAACAATTGTAGAGCTGTTACAATTCTTTTGCAATAAACTAAAATGCAGGGTTTATTAATACAATTTGTGATCAGTCTCATTTCTCACCTAACCCATTTACAAAAGTTAAACATACACATGCAGCAAAAATTATATGATGAAGCATAGGAAATCAGTACTTGTACAGCTTTTTCCACAACGCTCCTCTTACGTCCTAGCGGATACTGGGGTCTTGTACTTTAGTACCATGGGGTATAGACCGGGTCCACTGGAGCCTGGCATTTTAAAAAGTTTTAGTGTATGTATGTGTGTGCTGGCTCCTCCCCTTCCTACCAGACTCAGTTTAGAAAAATGTGCCCAAGGAGCCGGGTGCACTTCTCTAGAGCTCCAGAGATTTTTTGTTCCTTTTATTTTAGTTTATTATTTTCAGGTAAATCTGGTTGGCAACCAGACTACCTGCTTCGTGGTACTTAGAGGGGGGACCAAACCAACCTCCTGAGGGTTAATGGTTCGTAATCCCAGCTGACAGGACACTGAGTTCCTAAGGTGCTGATCACATCGCTAGCCGCCACCCGCTAACAGATGCCGAAGATCGTCAGTTGCAGTGAGTGTTACACCAGGGTCCCAGTTAGCGGGTCCCTGGTGCAGTTTTGGCAGCATGTCGCGCGATGGTCACGGGCCCGAGCTGCAGTGCAAACAGCAAAGAGCAGATGCCCCTCAATGTTCACTGGCACAAAAAGGCTTTGTGTGTACTGTATACATATTTCTGATGTGTTTCTAACATAGCCAGTATAAACTGTTAATCAGGGACCGCGCGCCATTACAGGGGGCGGGGTTTCCCGGACCTGAGACGGGAAGGCGCCATTTCCTGCTGCTGCGGATCAAGGCTGCATACATGCTGCTGCTCCGGAGATCTACGCTGCTACAGGAATCTCTACTGGTACCAGGGGGTCATAGACAGGGGGTGCATGCCAACGGTAGCGCCGCTGCACTATTATCAGGTCATACATTAAGTTACACTTTGTACTGCTGTGTTTTCTGTGTGCTGCTGTCCACTCCTCGGTGTCACTCCAGGGGCTCTCTAGGGTCTGTGTGGAGGTGTTTGGTCAGTGGACTGTGCTGTTTTACATTTGTGAAGGATGTCTGTGGACATGGTAATGTATACTGCTTGTCACTCACGTGTGAACAATGTTCCTTATCTCCACAAGGTCACAGTTCACAGACACCTGACTGGCTGGATAGCTTTACAAGCAT
The DNA here is from genome assembly GCF_028390025.1 of Pseudophryne corroboree. Taxonomy (NCBI): domain Eukaryota; kingdom Metazoa; phylum Chordata; class Amphibia; order Anura; family Myobatrachidae; genus Pseudophryne; species Pseudophryne corroboree. The sequence continues at coordinate 172,399,649 of NC_086446.1, forward strand.
GATTCAGAATGTTAATTCAGAATTAGCTGCAGTTAAAAAAGAGAGACAGGTGTTGAAACATTTTATTGTTTGTGTGGCCAAGACTGCAGATACCAAGAAGGCTTCTCAGCCCCATCTAGTGGTTTCACATAAACGCTCACTGCCACAGATGCTCCAGTCTGATTCTGATTCTGATCAGCCTGATGTAGATAACGATGATGATGATGATATGGATGAGGACAGCTCTCTGTCCCCAGGGGTGGAAGCCCTCATTTTTGCTGTGAGAGAGCCTCTTCACATACTGGATCAAGAGTCAGAGCCAGATGAGGAGTTGTATTTTAACGTTAGACCAAAGACCTCAGCAACTTTTCCTGTGTCTAAAGAGTTAAAGTCCCTGACCAGGGAAGCATGATTAAACCCTGATAAAAAAATTAAAATTCCTCAGAGGTTTTTAACTACTTTTCCCTTCCCTGATGAGGACAGCAAGGTATGGGAAAAAACCCCTTCAGTCGATACGTCTGTGTCCAGACTGTCTAAGAAATTGGTACTGCCGGTGCAAGGGGCTATATTCCTAAAAGAGCCAGTTGACCGTAAGATTTAGACCAAGCTCAAGGCAATCTATACAGCGGCAGGTGCTGCTCAACGCCCCACAATTATTTGTGGGAGGATTTCCAGGGCATTAGTCAAGTAGTCTGATAACGTTATTGACGGTTTAGACACATTGCCCCAGAATGAGGTAGTTACTCTACTGCAACATATACAGGTTGCTGCAAATTTTATGAGCAAGGCTATTAAGGAGTTGTGTAAAATTAATGGGCGCACTACTGCTATGGCTGTTTTGACGCGCAGAGCTCTGTGGTTACGTCAGTGGTAAGCAGTCGCTGATTCCAAAAGGGGTGTAAACAATCTTCCCTTTACAGGTGATGCCTTGTTTGGAGATGAATTTAATAAATGGATCTCCCAAGCAACGGTGGGTAAGTCTACCTATTTGCCATCGGCTGCGCCACCTGCTAGACGTTCTTACACAGAGGCAGGGGCCGAGGGGTCTACACCACTTCCAGAGGATCTTGTGGTAAGTCCCATAAACCTGCACCTGCTGTCTCCCTGGACCAGACTACCGGATCTCCTGCCGCTAAGCCTTCTGCGTGATGGTTCGCTCCAGCTGCAAGGCGACTATCAGGTAGGTGCACGCCTTCAAGACTTCGCCCATGTGTGGTCGGAATCCTGCCGGGATCCTTGGGCTCGGGGCCTAATTTCTCAAGGATACCAGCTAGAATTTCAAACGCTCCCTCCTCACAGATTTTTCAAGTCGGGCTTACCATCTTTACGCGCAGCAAAAGTTACCTTGCAAGAGGCTATTCAAAAACTGTTGCAGACAGGGGTGGTGGTTCCAGTATCTCCTCCGTTACAAAATAGGGGTTTTTACTCCCGTCTTTTTGTTGTTCCCAAACCAGACGGTTCGGTGCGCCCCATCTTGAACCTGAAGTCTCTGAACCCGTATCTGCTGGTGTTCAAATTCAAGATGGAATCCCTGTGGGTGGAGCTGTCCGCTCTGGAGGAGGGGGAGGTCCTGGTGTCTCTGGACGTCAAGAATGCTTACCTACACATTACCATGTGGCCCCCTCATCAGGCTTACCTCAGGTTGCCATATTGGACGACCATTTCCAGTTTCAGGCCTTACCCTTCGGATTATCCACAGCTCCAAGGGTTTTCACCAAGTTCATGGTGGAAATGATGCTGCAACTGTGCATGATGGGAGTAAACATAGTCCCTTGGATGATCTCCTGATGAAGGCTGTGTCCAGGGAACATTTGCTGTACAGCATCGATCTGACGACTCGCCTGCTTACGGGTCATGGGTTTATCCTAAATTTTCAGAAATCTCGCCTGGAACTGACCCAACGTCCTCAGTTCCTGGGTATTATCCTGGATACAGTGTCTCAAAAGGTGTTTCTCCCGATGGACAAGGCCTTGACTATCCAGGCTATGGTTCGCTTGGTGCACAGTCCTCGCAGGGTATCCATACATCTTTGCATCCGATTACTGGGCAAGATGTTGGTTCCGGTTTATGAGGCAATCCAATACGGCAGATTTCATTCCCGAACATTTCAGCTGGATCTGCGGACAAATGGTCGGGGTCTCACCTTCACATGCATCAGGGAGTGACCTTATCTCTGAAAGCCTGGATTTCTCTATTATGGTGGCTACAAGTTCCTCACCTGGTGGAGAGCAGGAGTTTCAACATTCACTCGTGGATTCTACTGACAACAGATGCCAGCCTACGGGGTTAGGGGGCTGTGACCCAAGAGGCCCAGGTCCAGGGGACATGGTCGAGACAGGAATCTGCTCTGCCAATAAACATCCTGGAATTCAGGGCAATTTACAAAGCCCTTCTGCAGGCTTCTCATCTACTGAAGGATCAGGCGATCCCGGTTCAGTCGGACAACGCCACGGCAGTGGCGTACATAAACCGACAAGGGGGAACAAGAAGCAGAGCAGCAATGCGAGAAGTGTCAAAAATCCTCCTCTGGGCAGAGGCCAACACAAGGGCCATCTCAGCCCTATTCATTCCACGAGTGGACAACTGGGAAGCAGACTTCCTCAGTAGGCACGACCTACTTCTGAGGAAATGGGGCCAACATCCCTGGGTGTTTCAACTGTTAATTCACCAGTGGGGCTGTCCGCAGATAGATCTCATGGCTTCTCGTCTCAACAAGAAGCTATGGCATTACTGTTCCAGAACGAAGGATTTGCAGGCTGTTGCAGTGGACGCGGTGACGACTCAGTGGATGTACCAGTTTGTTTACCTGTTCCCTCTACCGCTAATTCCAAGGGTTCTCAAAATACTAAGAAGGGAAAGCGTTCAAGCAATTCTAAATGCCCCGGATTGGCCTCGACGGGCGTGGTACTCGGACCTTCTAGCCATGGCTCTGGAGGATCCCTGGACTCTGCCGCTCCAAAACAATCTCCTTCAACAAGGTCCGTTCGTCTATCCAGACTTACAGCAGCAGCGTTTGATGGCTTGGAAGTTGAGAGGGAAATTCTAGCTAGAAAGGGTCTTCCCTCCCGGGTCATTTCCACCATCGTCCAGGCCAGAAAGACGGTTACGTCAAAACATTGTCATTGTATCTTGAAAAAGTATGTTTCCTGGTGTGAAGGTAGAAAGGTTTCTCCCATGGAATTTAGAATTGGTCGTTTTCTACTTTTCCTGCAAGCGGGAGTGGATATTGGCCTAAGGTTAGGCTCCATCAAAGTCCAGATTTCTTCGCTCTCTATTTCTGTAACGTCCTAGAGATGCTGGGGTCCACATTAGTACCATGGGATATAGACGGGTCCACCAAGAGCCAATGGCACTTTAAGAGTTTAAGAGTGTGGGCTGGCTCATCCCTCTATGCCCCTCCTACCAGACTCAGTTTAGAAATTGTGCCCGGAGGAGCCAGTCACAGCTAGGGGAGCTCTACAGAGCTTTCCTGGAAAAGTTTAGTTTAGAGTTTTTTATTTTACAGGGAGGCTGCTGGCAACAGCCTTCCTGCAGCGTGGGACTAAGGGGGGGAGCAGTGTCCGCCCTGCGGGGTCTGAGCCACTGACTAGACACTGAGCTCCAGAGGTGCTGATCGGTCTCTGCCGCAGGGGAACCGCTCACCCCAGCAGCATGCCACCGACCCCTTACAGAGCTGAAGCAGTGGTGAGTTAGTCACCGACTCCCCTAGCAAGCGGGGGGCCGGTGTGAAGATGGTGGCAACAGGGGTGGGAGCGCGGTATTAACCGCGCTCCTGGATGGTACCAGCGGCACACTGTGCAGTGCTGTGAGGGGCGCCCTGGGCCAGCGCTTACCCCTCACACTTGGTCAGCAAGCCTGTTGGGCCCCAGGGATCCCAGCCAGCACAACTCCTCAGACCAAATTTGAACTCAGTTGAGCGGGAAGACAGCGCCGGGAAGGGGGCGGAGCTTCTCCTCAGAGCGGACCTGCAGCATTCCAGCGCCATTTTCCTGCATGCTGCTTAGCAGAAGGAAGATCCTGATCCCTCCACAGCAGCTCCAGTTACTGTAACGGTACCAGGGGGTTGTAGAAGGGGGGGGGGGAAGGCTAAGTACTTGACTGTGTGTCCTGTTAAGGTGCACAAGTCAGCGCTGAAAAGGGTTTTTTTCTCCTTGGTTTGGGCACTGGTGTGGGTTGGCTCCAATCTCTGTCTCTCTCTTGCCATTCTTGGGGGGGGGGGGAAACTCTGTCTTACCCCATTGTGTGTGTGTGTGTGTGTGTGTGTGTGTGTGTGTGTGGTGTATTTGGTGGTCACTAGCAGCAATGTCCAGAGATACAGTGTCATATGCTGCTGAGGATTTATCCTCACAGGATGATCCCATTCCATGCAATCAGGTTAGCACTGGTTTAGCACCGATTCCAGCAAGGGAACTAGGACTTGGATTTCTCAGATTTCTGACAGGGTTACCAGTAATGAGTCGGCAACCCAGGTCTTACAGTCCTCTATGGCTGTGTGGCCCTTGTCAGGTACCTCAGGTCACATCGCTATATACCCCCACAAATGTGCACTTGTGCAGGTAACACAAGAATACACGGATACCGATTCTGACACTACAAATGGTGACGGGGATGTGTTGCGGGGGTCCGCATCTCTTGCAAGGGGGTTACAATTGTTGATAGAGGCTATCAGGGATGTGTTAAATGTTAATGATACCACACCTGAGCAGGTTGAGGAGGCTTTCTTCACTGAAAACAAGAAAGCATTGCTAACCTTTCCTGTGTCAAAAGAGCTGAATGCAATCTTTGAAAAGGCCTGTGTGGGTCCTGAAAAGAAGTTTCAGATCCCTAAGAGGATTCTGGTAGCGTTTCCTTTCCCTGAGGAGGATAGGAAAAAGTGGGAAAACCCGCCGATTGTTGACGCTTCTGTATCTAGACTCTCAAAAAAGGTTGTTTTGCCGGTACCGGGTTCTACCGCCTTAAAGGAGCCGGCGGATAGAAAAATTGATAATACTCTGAAATCAGTGTACACTGCTTCAGGGGCCATATTACGTCCCACTATTGCTAGTGCTTGGATTGCTAAGGCTATGGTGAAATGGTCGGCTGCCTTGATGGAGGATTTGGATACAATGGATAGGGATGACATTGCATTGTATTTACGTAACATTCATGATTCTGCAGGTTTCATGGTAGAATCTATGAAGGACCTGGGTTCCATAGCAGCGGGGATTTCTTCCATGTCTGTTTCAGCTCGTCGGGGACTGTGGCTCCGCCAGTGGTCGGCTGACGCGGAATCCAGAAAGGGTGTGGAGTCGCTGCCCTATACAGGTCAAGCTCTCTTTGGGGAAGCCCTAGATGCGTGGATATCTACCGCTACAGTGGGTAAGTCTCCGTATCTTCCCTCCGCAGCTCCAGCTCCGAAGAGTTCCTTCGCCTCAGCTTCTATGCAGTCCTTTCGGCCCAACAAGACCAGAAAGGCCAAATCTTCCGGTTCCTTCTTCAGGGGAGGTAAGGTTAAGTCCAAGAAGCCTGCTGCTGCAGGTTCCCAAGACCAAAAGCCTGCTTTGGGTACCCCGGTGGATGGGACGGCCCAGAGGTGGGGACCGTGGGGGCGAGACTCAGACAGTTCAGTCATGTCTGGGTCTCCTCCGGCCTGGATCCCTGGGTGGTGGATATTGTCTCTCAGGGATACAGGCTGGAATTTCAAAGTCTGCCTCCTCATCGGTTTTTCAAGTCAGGCTTGCCAACTTTGTTGGAGGACAGCACAGTCCTACTGGAGGCTGTTCAAAGGCTGGTAGAGGCACAAGTCATTGTGCCAGTCCCACCGCACGTGCTGGCGAAAGGTTACTATTCAAACCTTTTTGTGGTACCGAAACCGAATGGTTCGGTCAGGCCCATCTTGAACCTGAAATCATTGAACCCCTTTCTAAAGGAGTTCAAGTTCGGCCTCTCGACAGCGCCGAGGGTGTTTACCAAGGTGATGGCGGAGATGATGATGCTACTCCGGAAGCGGGGTGTGAACATAATTCCTTACCTGGACGTCTCCTGATAAAGGCATCATCCAGGGATCAGCTGCTGCAGTCCATTACTCTCACAACATGGCTGCTTCAGAGCCACGAGTGGATTCTGAATTTCCCAAAGTCACATTTGGAACCGACCCGGAGATTGTCGTTTCTGGGAATGATCCTGGATACGGAAGTACAGCGGGTGTTCCTTCCGCAGGACAAGGCCTTGGTGATCCAATACATGGTCCGGGATGTCTTGAAACCGCCCAGGGTGTCGGTTCATCAGTGCATCCGCCTTTTGGGAAAGATGGTGGCCTCCTACGAGGCTCTCCAGTACGGGAGGTTTCATGCTCGGACCTTCCAACTAGATCTCCTGGACAAGTGGTCGGGTTCACACCTCCACATACATCAGAAGATTCGTCTGTCGCCAAGGGCAAGGATTTCTCTCATCTGGTGGCTCCAGTTGCCTCACCTCCTGGAAGGCCGCAGGTTCGAGATTCAGGACTGGGTCCTGCTAACAACGGATGCAAGCCTCCGGGGCTGGGGAGCGGTCACTCAGGGGGTGACCTTCCAAGGAAGGTGGTCAAGCCTGGAAGCCGGCCTGCCCATCAACATACTGGAACTAAGAGCCGACTACAACGGTCTTCTTCAGGCGGCCCCTCTTCTAAGAAACCGGGCCATTCAAGTACAGTCGGACAACGTTACAACAGTGGCTTACATAAACCGACAGGGTGGAACAAAGAGCAGAGCGGCAATGTCAGAGGTCACAAGGATACTCCTCTGGACGGAAAAGCAGGCGTTGGCGCTGTCAGCCATCTTCATTCCGGGAGTAGACAACTGGGAAGCAGACTTCCTCAGCAGACACGATCTCCATCTGGGAGAGTGGGGTCTCCATCCGGAGGTGTTCAAGGAGGTAACAGATCTTTGGGGGCTACCCCAAATAGATATGATGGCCTCTCGTCTAAACAAGAAGCTTCGGCTCTATTGTTCCAGGTCGAGGGACCCACAGGCAGTGGCAGTGGACGCCCTGGTGTCTCCGTGGATGTTCCAGTCGGTATACGTGTTTCCTCCCCTCCCCCTCATCCCAAAGATCCTAAAGCTCATAAGGAGAACAAAGGTTCAAGCGATTCTCATTGCCCCAGACTGGCAAAGAAGGGCTTGGTACGCGGACCTTCTGAATCTGCTGAGCCGAGGCCTCTTCCTCTTCACCTATCAAGACTTACTGCGGCTACGTTTGACGGCATGGAGGTTGAGTGCCTGATTCTTGCTCGGAAGGGCATTCTGAAAGAAGTAATTCCTACCCTTATACAGGCTTGGAAAGGGGTGACGTCAAAACATTACCACCGTATTTGGAAGAAATATGTTTCTTGGTGTGAGTCCAAGAAGTTTCCTGTGGTGCAATTTCATCTAGGACGTCTCCTACTTTTCCTGCAGGCAGGAGTGGATATGGGGCTGAAGTTTGGATCTGTGAAGGTCCAGATTTCAGCCCTGTCCATTTTCCTTCAGAAACAATTGGCTGCCCTCCCTGAGGGGCAGACCTTTTTGAAGGGAGTTCTGCATATCCAACCTCCCTTTGTGCCGCCTACGGCGCCTTGGGACCTTAACGTGGTATTGCGGTTTCTCCAGTTGGATTGGTTTGAGCCTCTGCAGGAAGTGGAGCTCAAATTTCTTACGTGGAAAGCGGTCACTTTGTTGGCTTTAGCTTCTGCCAGGCTTGCCTCCGAGCTGGGGGCTTTGTCATGCAAAAGCCCTTACTTGATCTTCCATGAGGATAGGGCTGAGCTCCGGACTCATCCGCAGGTCCTTCCAAAGGTTGTTTCAGCATTTCATATCGTGGTGCCAGTGGCTACTGACTCCTCGATTACTTCAAAGTCCTTGGATGTGGTGAGGGCTATGAAGATTTATGTGAAGAGAACATCTCGTCACAGGAAGTCGGACTCTCTGTATGTCCTGTACGATCCCAAAAAAATTGGGTGTCCTGCTACTAAGCAGTCTATTTCTCGCTGAATTAGGTTCACTATCCAGCACACCTATTCTATGGTGGGACTACCGTGTCCTAATTCGGTTAAGGCCCACTCTACTCGTAAGGTGGGGTCTTTCTGGGCGGCTGCCCGGGGTGTCTCGGCAACACAACTTTGCCGAGCAACAACTTGGTCGGGGTCGAACACGTTTGCAAGGTTCTACAAGTTTGATACTTTCAGTCAATCTATTTTGCAGGAGCCTCACGCTCTCCCTCCCATTCTGGGAGCTTTGGTACATCCCCATGGTACTAATGTGGACCCCAGCATCCTCTAGGACGTTAGAGAAAATAGGATTTTGGTACCTATTGGTAAATCCTTTTCTCGTAGTCCGTAGAGGATACTGGGCGCCCGCTCAGCGCTTCGTTTTCCTGCTAATTGTTTTTTGGTTCAGTACCACTTCATTTAGTTGTGTACTGCATTGTTACTGGGTAAGTGATGTTTCAGCCATTTGCTGATTAGTTCAAGATAGTTGTCTTGACGTACCTGTATGTGTGAGCTGGTATGAATCTCACCACTATCTGTGTTAAGTCCTTCTCTCGAAGTATGTCGTCTCCTCGGGCACAGTTTCTAGACTGAGTCTGGTAGGAGGGGCATAGAGGGAGGAGCCAGCCCACACTCTTAAACTCTTAAGATGCCAATGGCTCCTGGTGGACCCATCTATACCCCATGGTACTAATGTGGACCCCAGCATCCTCTACGGACTACGAGAAAAGGATTTACCGGTAGGTACCAAAATCCTATTTTTCTTCCAGAAACAACTTTCCATGTTACCAGAAGTACAGACTTTCCTAAAGAGAGTTCTTCATATGCAACCACCCTTTGTGTCTCCCACGGCTCCATGGGACCTCAATGTGGTTGGTCCTTTCTCCAATCAGACTGGTTTGAACCCTTATATAGGGTGGAGTTAAAATTTCTCACCTGGAAGACGGTGATGTTATTAGCATTGGCGTCTGCCAGACGTGTCTCTGAATTGGAGGCCTTATCCTGTAAGAGCCCTTATTTGATATTTCATGCAGACAGGGCGGAACTTAGGACCCGTCCTCAGTTTCTGCCGAAAGTGGTGTCAGCTTTTCATGTGAATCAACCTATCGTGGTTCCAGTGTTGTCTGACGCTTCTGTTGGTCCTGAGTCCTTGGATGTGGTCAGGGCTCTGAAGATTTATGTCAAAAGTATGACCTGTCATCGGAAATCTGACTCAAGTTTGTCCTTTACGATGCCTCCAAGATTGGTCGACCGGCTTCTAAGCAGTCTATTGCTCGCTAGCTCCGGTTGACCATTCAACAGGCATATACTTCGGCGGCTCTGCCCTTGCCAATGTCTATTCAGGCCCACTCGACGAAGTCGTTGGGGTCTTCCTGTGCAGCTGCCTGGGGTTTCTCGGCCCTTCAGTAGTGCTGAGCTGCAACCTGGTCTGGTTCAAACACGTTTGTTAAATTCTATAGGTTCAATACCTTGGCCAAGGATGACCTTCAGTTTGGTCAGGCAGTTTTACAGGGGACTCAGCATTCTCCCACCCGTTTGGGAGCTTTGGGACTTCCCCACGGTACTAAAGTAGAAGACCCCAGTATCCACCTGGACGTAAGGGAAAATAGGAATTTAATACCTACTGGTAATTCCTTTTCTCCTAGACCGTAGGGGATACTGGGCGCCCGCATCAGTGCTTCGTTCCTGCTTACCTGTGTAAGTATTTGGTTGGACTGGAATTGCGGTCCCTTATGTTGTTGGGATGGCTGTGCTATCCTACTAGTTAGGTTGGTGTTGCAATCCTCTGTTTCTGGTTAGCGCCCTCCTTTCATTTCTGGTAGTGTGTTGGCTAGTAGCCTCACTGCTGTTGTATTGCTCTTCTTTCATGTTATGTCTGTCTCCTCGGGCACAGTTTCCTAGACTGAGTCTTTTAGGAGGGGCAGAGAGGGGAGGAGACAGCACACACATACATACATACATACATACATACATACATACATACATACACTAAAAGGTGTTAAAGTGCCAGGCTCCAGAGGACCCGATGGTACTAAAGTACAAGACTCCAGTATTCACTACAGACTAGAGCCCAGTACCCACGGGCCGATGCAGGAGAGATGTGTGCTGAGCATCTCTCCTGCCGCTCAGCACAGCGCGATCTGTGCTGAGCGTGCGGGGGGAGACGAGGGGGGGGCACTCACTTCACCCAGCGGGTAAAGTGAGCGACCCGCTAGATTGGCCTGCATGCTGGCCAATCTAGCAGCAACGATAGCAATGTGCGCTCCGTGAGTACCCCTCTTTAGAGAAAAGGAATTACTGGTAGGTATTAAATTCCTATTTTTGCCATAGTCTAAGGAAAAAGATGACATAAATGAAAGAGCAAACTAGAACACAGAACTGTCAAGCACACATTTTTTATTCTCTTCTTCCATATTCTGTTCTCTTTCTTCAGGTGTGTAAGTAGAGCCGTCACTATCATCGTTTGCTTGACTGTCTTGTTCAGCAAATGCATCATATTTTTTACATGGGACTCCTTCCCTGAAATGATTCTGGAAAGCTTTGTTCTGTAATTTTCTCATTATCTTTTTCAACTTTTTCTCAGCAGATGGAACGGTGGCAATTTGATGTCCTATTTAATACATCTTTTGCTTCCTTCTGAACTTTTGGTTTCTTTTTAGCTTTTTGGGAGTGTACTTCCGTTTCCGCTGTGCTGCCATTTGTGCTTGATCAGTGAAATACTTCTAAAAATCTGAGGAATCATTTAACATCAGCTTTCTTGGTTTACGATCTTGTTTTGGGGGGATCTTTGTGCCAAATTGGGTCATTTGTCTTGTGTGGATGTGATCTTCCCATTCACTTTCTTGGGATGGCATCAGCATACTACCCAAAGATGTGGGCATCGCATCTGATAAAACAAACATCAGGACATAGGTAAACATATGCTTTAGAATCTGACGGATTATCAGATACAGCTACAAAAATAGCAACAATTTAAAAAGAAAATAACAATTAAGCAATAAGGAATTTTTTTTTTAAATTCACTGCCTGAGCTTGTCATTAATCTGGTAATCCTTGGGGGGAATTCAATAGATGGTGGGAAATTTGAAAAACCCACAGCGCAGGGCAGCACAGGATTTTTCCCATAACTGCAGGATTTTGCTAACAGCAGGGCTGAAAATGGGACGCGGTGATATCTATAGAAATCACTGCATCTTTTTTCTCACAACTCCAGAGCAAGTCTGATTTTTCCTAAAACAGTTAATATTAGGAGAAATCACCGGGACTTGCTCTGGCATCCTGGCGGCTCGCACCACAGGGTTTGCAGTGCTGAAAACCCTCCAATCGCGTTTTTTTTTTAATTGGATACTGCTGGTATCAGGAGCACGCATAAATGCGGTAATCCAAAATTGGGTGCGAGGTGCGCAAGGTTTTTTTTACCTCGCACCCAACTGAATTCCCCTCCTTGTCTTGCTCAGTAAAAAACCCCTGAAAGCTCACCATCTTTAAGATCACTGCTCCTCATCAATATCCATTTCCTCCTGGTCATCACCCAATACTGCTCTTAGGCGTCTCTGTTTAGCTTGAAGTTTCTTCAGTTGCTGCTCTTGACATAAAAAAGAAAGAAAGTATCAGACATCTAGGGATTGTGATGTGTCTTTAATTGTGTTTATTGCTCTGCAGTATTTTGCTTTACAATGAAGAATTTACTATAATCTGCTAAGGATTCTGAAATGGTTTTACAGAACATGAGAGGATATATGGGGGTCATGAGGTTTTATGTTAGAATAGATCTGATAAGGGTCTTAAATCAGGATTATAAAGCAAAGTGCAATGAACCATGGTGATATATATAAGTAAATATTAATAAATAAGTAAAAATTCTTTGAAGGTTTTGAATGTTAAATATAAGTATGTAAGAAAAAGTTGGCTTGCACCCTGGTTAGTCCTTACTAACTTATACCTCCCAACACGACCCTCTCCAGGAGGGACACAATGCTCTGCTCCTGGACTTTTCTCTTAATGTATGAATGCCAGCACCTGTGTTGAACAGGTTAATGGATAAGAAAGGTGTTTCAGCACAGGTGATGGCAATCCTACATTAAGAGAAAAGTCCAGGAGCAGAGCAATGTGTCCCTCCTGGAGAGGGTCATGTTGGGAGGTATGCTAACTGCCAAATACACAGGTTCCCCTATGAACCACATGGAAAAGGCATAGGATTCCATGTCAGCATACAAATTACTGATCTCTCTCATTTAGCGGCAATTATTCTTTATTATTATTATTATCCTTTATTTATATGGTGCCACAAGGGTTCTGCAGCACCCAATTACAGAGTACATAAACAAATAATCAAACAGGAAAACAGCAACTTACAGTTGATGACAATATAGGACAAGTACAGGGTAAATAAACAGTTACATCAGCAGATGACACTGGAATAAGTATCAGGTGGCAGAAGACTGATGGATTTGGTGCAGCTGAAGATTATTAAAGTAAGAAAAAGGATAAGCACATGAGGGAAGAGGGCCCTACTCGTGAGAGCTTACATTCTAATTATGCACCTGGGTTCTCCTCTCTCCTACATTCACACACGTCAACAAAGCACAAACACTTTATAAAACACATTAAGTGTGGCATAACTGCACTAACTATGTTATGTTTCTGCCGCTTTACAGAGTCCAGTTTCCGGGCAATCTCTTTGCAGGTTGCAGCTTGCGGAGCAAGTTGATCTATAATTTTGTTGATTTATCTTAGGGAAGTGACACATGAACTGTGACGAAAAAGATTAGAATTCCTCTGCTGTCCGTGACAAAAGATCTCTACATAAAACTTTGCATACATGAATGCATTATTTACTAGCTTTGTAAACAGTATTGTTACTATTATAGGAGAATATATGCTAAATAGTATTATGTTATTCCGCTACACTCGCAAAGAGCAAACCTATCGGATGTGTTCAATCAAGACAGGCACGAAGGCTTTCAAAATGCACCTGGTAAAATAGAGCATGGCCATATGAACATTGTAATTAGGAAAAAAATGTAAGAATATATTGTTTACATTTTCTTTATGAAATATAGCTCTTCTTTTAATAATGATGTTTTTTTTAAGGATTGTCCATAATAATTTTGTTGATATCACTTAAATAATGAACATATGAACATCCCACTCAGAATAATCATTCATAAAACACAAAGGGGGTCATTCCGAGTTGGTCGCTTGTTATTTTTTTGTCGCAACGGAGCGATTAGTTGCTAATGCGCATGCGCAATGTCCGCAGTGCGACTGCGCCAAGTAAATTTGCTATGCAGTTAGGTATTTTACTCACGGCATTACAAGGTTTTTTCTTCGTTCTGGTGATCGTAATGTGATTGACAGGAAGTGGGTGTTTCTGGGCGGAAACAGGCCGTTTTATGGGTGTGTGCGAAAAACGCTACCGTTTCTGGGAAAAACGCGGGAGTGGCTGGAGAAACGGAGGAGTGTCTGGGCGAACGCTGGGTGTGTTTGTGACGTCAAACCAGGAACGAAACTGACTGAACTGATTGCAGATGCCGAGTAAGTGTGGAGCTACTCAGAAACTGCTAAGAAGTGTCTATTCGCAATTCTGCTAATCTTTCGTTCGCAATTTTGATAAGCTAAGATTCACTCCCAGTAGGCGGCGGCTTAGCGTGTGCAAAGCTGCTAAAAGCAGCTTGCGAGCGAACAACTCGGAATGACCCCCAATGTTAGCACATCAGTGTGTACACGGGTGGTCATTCCGAGTTGTTCGCTATTTTTTCGTTCGCACAAGGTATTCGCAAACTTGCGAACATGTTGCAAAATAGCGAATTATCCGCCTCCAACGTATTTTTGCTAATTCGTCCGCAGTATTACACAAAGTGGGCGTATGCCAAATGACATCGCAGTAATGCGAAACCATCGCATTAGCACAAACCTCATCGTAAAAATACCAACTTTTCGTAGATTTACACATTCTTCTTAAAATTGCACACGCTTTTGCGGAAAAACGCACAGCAATGGGTTTTTTTCTATTAAGTTAAATTACACCTTTCAGTTTAAAGTCCACAAGCCCTCCTCAATTACGAATCCAATTAGTGTAATGAATGATAATGGTCATGACCAATTAAGTCTTCAAAAAATACCTGAAGAACACTTTGTAGGCATAATTGGCCATCAACATTTAAATGTTTTTAATAAAAATATAGATGTGTTAAATGTGCCTGGTCTAATTTGTTTTTTTTTTTGTGTTTTTGTGTAGAGGTGTAGTTTGTGAATGAAGGTGTTTACATGTTTTTTTATACAATAACCTCCTAACTGTTTTTTGTTTTTTTTGTAAAAATCTTACGTTAGATGTGTGAAATATTTAAGGCAGGCTTTCCCAACCACGGTCCTCAAGGCACACCAACAGTGCAGGTTTTAGTGATATCCAGGCTTCAGCACAGGTGACTTAATTAGTAGCTTAGTTATTTTGATTTAACCATCTGTGCTGCAGCCTGGATATCACTAAAACCTGCACTGTTGGTGTGCCTTGAGGACCGTGGTTGGGAATGACTGGTTTAAGGTAATCAATTTCTGCTAGCCAATCTGCTGTTCCTTTATTGCATTAATAAACACAACACCCGCTTAACTTGAAATATTTTTTTTTATTGTTTTTTTTTTTTTTTGCTGGAAATTTTTATAACGTTGAAAAAAAAGTTTTTAAAAAAAAATTAACTAAACTTTTGCAGCTGCTCCACATTCCTCATTAATCCCTGCAGGTGTTGCCGCATGGTGTCAAGCATGCCCACAAAAGTAGTGGGATCTCCAATTGCAACATCTGAAATTAAGAGGCAACATAAACATTACTAACTTATGCTGCTTTCACATCGCAAAACCTGCTTTTGAAATGGTATTTGAAACGGTTCTTAAAACGGGTCTGAGCAGTTAAACCCCTTTCACATCTCATGTTGTAACCAGTAAATTACCATTTCATTCCCGTTTTGGTACCTTTCACACTGAACCCGTTTCACCCATAGAAAACAGTGGTTGTCATTATAAATGGACTTTTCTGGCCCACACATTATTATTAATCACTAATTAATTCATTATTAATAATTTGGATAGTCGTACGATGGAACCCAGCAGCTTGAAGCATATCTATTTTTATTAGATGGGATTAGGTACTTGGTTTGTCTTTTTTGGAGGCACAAGTATTATTTATATATTTTTTAAAAATATTATTTTTTTTTTAAGATGGAATGGTTAAAAACACGGAAAAAAATGGCGTGGGGTCCCCCCTCCAAAGCATAACCAGCCTCGGGCTCTTCGAGCTGGTCCTGGTTCTAAAAATGCGGGGGAAAAATTGACAGGGGATCCCCCGTATTTTTAAAACCAGCACCGGGCTCTGCGCCTGGTGCAAAAAATACGGGGGACAAAACGAGTAGGGGTCCCCCATATTTTTCACACCAGCATCGGGCTCCACTAGCTGGACAGATAATGCCACAGCCGGGGGTCACTTTTATGCCGTGCCCTGCGGCCGTGGCATTAAATATCCAACTAGTCACCCCTGGCCGGGGTACCCTGGGGGAGTGGGGACCCCTTCAATCAAGGGGTCCCCCCCCCCAGCCACCCAAGGGCCAGGGGTGAAGCCCGAGGCTGTCCCCCCCCATCCAATGGGCTGCGGATGGGGGGGCTGATAGCCTTTGTTGTAAATGAAAAGATATTGTTTTTTCCAGTAGTACTACAAGTCCCAGCAAGCCTCCCCCGCAAGCTGGTACTTGGAGAACCACAAGTACCAGCATGCGGGAGAAAAACTGGCCCGCTGGTACCTGTAGTTCTAATGGAAAAAAAATACCCAAATAAAAACAGGACACAGACACCGTCGACAGTAAAACTTTATTACACACTGCCGACACACACATACTTACCTATGTTCACACGCCGACATCGGTCCTCTTCTCCATGTAGAATCCAGGGGTACCTGAAAATAAAAGTTCAATATACTCACCTCAGCCATGGTCCAGAGATAAATCCACGGACTTGGCAAAAAAAGAAAACGAACACCCGGACCTGCGGACCGAAAGGGGTCCCATGCTAACATATGAGACCCCTCTCCCCGAATGCCGGGACATCACGTGACTCCTGTCACTGAAGTCCCTTCAGCCAATCAGGAAGCGCTACTTCCGTGGCGCTCACCTGATTGGCTGGGCGCTGTCTGTACTGTGACAGCACATCGCAAAGCCGCTCCATTACTTTCAATGGTGGGAACTTTGCGGGTAGCGGTGGGGTCACCCGCCGGTCAGCCGCTGACCGGCGGGTGACCTTACCGCTAGCCGCTAAGTTCCCACCATTGAAAGTAATG